>NW_016160995.1:0-56702 GCF_001687245.7 Rhagoletis zephyria | reverse complement strand
TATGCGAACAGGAAGTTTTGCCACTTAATTTTATATATATAGATTTTCACATTATGATATGGTGTTTTCTTTTCTCGAAAAAAAGCTGCATTTATTCTGCCCTGAGTTAGCGCTGTCAAATTTTCATGTTCTTTTCTCAGCAAGTTGCGCTCTGGTCCAGCAAATGTATTGCCTTTTCTGCCCTCAGATACACGTGAGTGTGAGAGTTGCACGGTTGATTCTTAATTTACGCTTGTAAAAAAATAAGAGTTTCCTCTGCAATTAATTAAAGACTTACAGTGCAAGTGAATAAATTAGTGTTATTAAAAATAATAATATAATAATAATAATAGATTGGCGCTTATACACATGTTAGTGTTTGGCCGAGCTTCTCCTCCGATTTGTGGCGTGCGCCTTGATGTTGTCACACAAAGAGGAGGGACCTACAGTTTTATGCCGATTCCGAACGGCGATTGTATTTTTATCAGAAGCTGGTTTTCATGGCAGAAATACACTCGGAGGTGTGCCATTGCCTGCCGAGGGACGACCGCTGTTAAGAAAAAACCTTTTTTCTATATTTTTTTGCGATGTTGCTTTGACCAGGGCTTGAACCCAGGCATTGCGGAGTGGAAGCGAAGACTGTTTACCACTACACCACAGCGGCCGCCATCCCATACAACGGTAATTTAGAGAAATACGAAATCTTCGATATATCAGTAAATACTGGAGCTAATTTATTCAAAGTTATTGCTTGTAATAATTCTTGAGCTAGAAATACGTTTATGATAAAATTTTGGAAAATGGGCGTGGCACCGCCCACTTATGACCACATGCATATCTGTATCTCGGTAACCGTTCGATCAATAAGTATCAAATTCTTATGCTGTATATGGTATGCTTATTGTGCTTGTCATATAAAAGCAAATCGCTGAAAATTATTTAAATCGGTCCAAAATTACGGCCACTTTTCATATAACGGTAAATTTCAGAAATGCTTTAAATTTCGATATTTTGAAATTTAAGGAAGCTAATTTCCTCAAAATTTATACTAACAACAATATCTTGAAAAGAAGTAAATTGATTGGAATTTCGGAAAACAACAACGCATAAACTTTTTAATGTATTAGGCTGTTGACGTTGTTGTTATAATAGCATACAAATTCCCCAGATATAAATCTGGGTCGTTCCGATTACCTATACCCGACTGTCGTATCAATGTTAGGGACTGATCGATATCACCGGCACTCAACCGGTGCGAAAAACCGCTAAAAGAGCAACAAACTGCAATTCACTTGAAATTTTGAGGATGTACGAGTCAAACCGACCTCAGATACGAATTAAGCGGGTCGAAATACATGTGGCTAAGTGGGTCTGGTTGAGGGTACACTACACTTTTTTTGTGTGCCAGTGTATTCAAACCCCCACTAAGCATAATTTGACATTTAATAATTCTAGAGATTTATAATGGCCTTCAAACACTCTACAATTATATAAATTAAGGTTAAACAACCTCACAAAAAATATATGTAAGTATACTACATACGTATGTACATTAGGGTACTTTTTTGCAACTATTGTTTTTTTTACTCCTACCTCGAAATTTCGTGGAAAACACCTAAACAAATCCCTGGAAGGAAATTGAATTTCCTACAAATTTTTTCATTTATATTTTTTTGTAGCTAAAATCCATCATTCAAAAAAGCACCCTAATGTACATACATAGATATTTTTCTTCTGTCATCAGCGCTTACCATTTTTTAAAAGCTTTGATTGGAAACAAAAATTGGCAAATGCAATATAAAAATACGAGTAAATAAAAAGAAATTGATGAAAATTAAATTGAATGAAAGATGAAAGAGGGCAATCGATTGTAAATTTCGCCGAAATTTTGGCACATGTGATTTTCTCCCAATGGATTCGGGATGCAATGAACTTGAATAAATATGTATGTACATTAATTTACTCCATTTTATTTTAATTTACATGTATAGTAGCTGTACCCAGCGTGCGTTGCTGCGCCTCAAAATATCTACATACCTACATACATACATATGTATGTATGTAAGCAATTTTCGATTGCGATTCGTATCAACAAAAAGAACGACACACAATAACCCAAACGGAAGGCTAACGAACTTATGTACATACATATGTACATATGTATGTACATTAGACTGCATCACTCCCAATACAAAAAAAAAATCGCTACTGTTTTTCCATTGGAATTATAAAATCTATTATATTTTAAGATGTCCGCCAAAATATTTTGGAAAAATATTAAGATTTAAGCGAGCTGGATCGATTTGAAAATCCACCAAAAATGGAGTTTTTTAAGAATAAAAATAGTTTCTTAAAGATGTTCTTTGAACAAATCCCCTCAAACAACAAAACGATTTAAGCTTACAAAATTTACATAAAAATATTAAAAAATAATAAAAAAAAAATTTTGAACGGAATCGTAATAATGAGATTTTTGATGCAGTTTTTTAACTTTTTTCAAAGATTGGTATAAGAAAAATTTGAATAACTGAACCTAAACTCTTCCGATTTAGACTTGTGAGATATCATTGGAAAGGTATTTTCTCACCTTTTTTATTTCTTTGCTAATAAACTCTTTCAAAGGATGAAAGTGCAAGGTTCGATGAACGAACATCATTCAAAGTTGAATTAAGATGTGTTTGTATTTGAAAAAAAAAAAAAAAATATTGGGGCACGAATGACTTTTTTTGCACATAAATAAAAATGGTGCGAAAATACCTTTCTACTGACACCATATAGGTCTAAACCAGAATAGTTTTAAGTTAGTTAGTTAGTTTAGTTTAGAAAAATCGTAGCTTTTTTTGGTGATGCAGTCTAATGTACATAAGTCTTTAAAAATAGTACCGAGAGATCATTTCTTATGTTGAGCATTCCTGGTAAAATCAGATTGATAGCACCGATCAACAAAAATAATGGTTTTCTTTGGGTCTCTGTTCTCATGCTTAGATTCTCATTCCAAACATTAAAAATACTTGAATTTCCCTTTTTAGTTCTTAAAGTTTGTTTTTGTCTGATTTGGGTCGATAAGTAGAAATACGAAAAATATTTACTTTTTGACATTAATTTCTTGTTATTTTACATTTATATGTTATTGTTTAACACAAATCTTAAATAAAAAAGACTCTGATTTCCAGAAAAAACTTTTCTTATCGTAATTTAAAGTAAATTATTAAAAACAAGTAAGAGCAGCGCTGTCTTCGGCTATGCCGAAGGCTTCATACCTTTCATGAACATCTGCAAATTTTACTTTGACAGATTACTGCTTTTGAGTACATCTGCATACATCGATAGAGGAGTTACATACCTATATAAAAAATCGCATCTGAACAAACAGAGGTATGGAAGATATACCTTATATTAGCACCAATCTAAGTGATTTTCACTGCTATGTGATCGGTATGTAAACCGACACAATTTATTGGGTTTAGTTTCCTACATAAAGGAGATATATCGCAAAAACTGGTATCTGAACAATCAGTGCTATAGGAGATAAAGCTTATACAGCATAGATTTTGACGATTTTCTCAGTAGACTTTGTATTATTATTTATAAAATATCTTACGAAATTTATCGGTTTTAGCTGTTCAAATAAAGGAGTTTTACAGTAAAATCCCATATCTGAACAATCAGATGTATGGAAGATATATGTTGTAGTCATCCGATCCTTGTTATTTTCACTGTAAGTATTCTGTTAATAATGAGTGAAAATGGTGCGAAATTTCATGTTCCTAGCTGCATAAATGGAGGAGATATGATAAAAGACCTCATATCTGAACAATCAGTTGTATGGGGGCTGCAGGTTATAGTGACCCGATCTTTGTTATTTTCGCTGTAAGTCTTCTGTTGATAATGAGTGAAAACAGCGCGAAATTTCATGGTCCTAGCTACATAAATGGATGAATTATAACGAAAAATCTCATATCTGAACAATCAGTTGTATGGGAGCTATAGGTTATAGTGACCCGATCTTTGTAATTTTCACTGTAAGCATTCTGTTGATAATGGGTGCAAGTGCTGCAAAATTTCATGTTCGTAGCTGCATAAATGGAGAAGTTATAACGAAAAATCTCATATCTGAACAATCAGTTGTATGGGAGCTATATGTTATAGTGGTCCGATTCTTCCGGTTCCGACAAATGATTAATACATTATAAAAATACACCCACCTACCAAATTTGATCCGGATATCTCGAAAACTGAGAGACTAGATTGCATACAAACAGACAGACAGACGGACAGACGGACAGACGGACAGACGGACATGGATAAATCAACTCAGCTCGACGTTCTGATCAAATAAGTATACATTTTAATGGGTCTATCTCTTTTTGTTCTGGTACTTACAAACATCGGACCAAAGTTATAATACCATTTCATGCTCATGAAAGGTATAAAAATATACAAATGAGTGATTTTTCCAGAAAAATTGAAAAATTGCTCTAGTTTTTACAAAACAAACTTTGGTCGAAAAAATAATTGTTTCCCTTATTTTTAGCGTAGGAGAAACTAAAATTTAACATGTAGAAGTCAGACCCAAAAATCGTGTTGACTGGTGTAGCCTGCTCTCGTTAGAACCAAAAACTGCCGGCTAAAATAAGAGTAAGTATGTGTTGAGTATGTTCTTGTTTTGGTGGAAATTATTCATAGTACTTTTTAAAATTGGTATGAGTACGCATTTGCACCACTTTTTATGGCTTCTGATTAAGTACACCAATTTTATTAGTACTTAATGCATATCTCTAATGCTGACCTTATAAGAGAGTGGGATTCGGGTGGATCTAATCGCTTTCAGTGAAGTCTGACTTTCAACGAGGAACTGTAAGTTGCTGATAAGACATTGGACTTCACCCGGTCGTCCTTACCACTTCCCTGCCGAGTCCCCTTACTTTAATAACAAGGGCGTGGCCGACTTATGTAATTCGGAATTTAGAAAGTGGATTTGGTATCAGACATACTTCTGAGCCGCTTTACAAAGTAAAATACGTAAAAAGAATTTAAAGCAGTCTCTCGGGTAGTTCGGTGTTCGGAAATACCTTCGGCGGCACGTTATTTTGCAACTGATACGGTAAGGCGTCATGGGATGTGTTAATTTTGTGCTTTACTAGTAGATGGCATTTACCATGTTGACAATTTTGGTACTAAAAGCTGAAAGAAAACATGGATTACCCCGTAAGGTCCTAACATATTTTCCTAGTGGGACTGCTTAAAAAGTTATAGTCAGAAAAATAATAAGGTTTTCTGTGAAGCAATAAATAAATAGGTGTAGTTGATATGCATAAGTGTTGTTTTATTTGATGTTATTGGAAATATGAATCCTGTTTTCACCCAAGTACAAATGATTATTTTTTTGCTCGCGAAACAAATTGGAGCGTAGGAATTTTTTACAGATTTTCCAATCACCACCTTGCGTGTTCAATATCAAAAAAAAATTTTACTGGCTTTTACTGCAAATTGCATGTTTTCACTGAAAAACCGGCCAATAACACAAAAAAAGTTGCAAGAGAAAGCCAAAACGAAGACGTAACAACGCGGGAGAGCTGGAGGTTTTTAAGAGCAAACATTTTTTTTATTTTTTATTTTTATTTTACTATAATATTCTAGAATATCGCTCAGCATAGAGTTTTAGCAGTCAATTAACTAGTTATAACCTACTTAAGGCCAACGCTTATCATAACTTATCTGCTCTTGTATGATTAACAAATATTTGCACACCAAATAAATGCACGTAGTTGTGCATAATAAAAGAGTACAATTGTATGTATGTATGTATGTACTTATGCGTGAACACATAAAATACCGTAACTATCTTTTTAAGTGCGTTGAAAGGTTAATTGCTTTGGTAAACTGTCTAAGTCTTCCGACTGGACGTTTTGAAATGGCCCATTTCAGAGCAATGCATAACTTTCTAGAATAAAATAACAATATTTACGTGGTGATATGCAGCTATGTATGTATGTGTTTTTATGAACATAACATGTATAAATTAAGCGATATTCCAATAGCGCTGTCGTTCAAAGGCCGACGAGGAAATGTCTTTTAAAATAAGGGATGTCGAATAAAGAAAAAATCGCGGTAGACCGGTCGGTGAGTATCTGGAGCAATTTTATTGTTGGTTGGATCCTTTTGCAACAGAGCTACAAAAAAATACTCAAAATAATAACGGAATACATGCAAAGCAACATCACAAGCTCGACTATCTTTTATCCGAGTTCAGTCGATTGAGATCTACGTGACCTCATACAAACAGGGTTGCTTATGTAGCTGCTAAAAGAAAATTTTAGCTGAGTGCAGCATTCTTTTGTCGCTCGGTTACAAATAAACTAAGCTGTTATTTCAAGTAGATTTTCACCATCCAAAAGAAGCTGAATCAGAAGGCCTGCAACTCTGGCTATTCCATACAAAACAACGACGTAAAGAGTCGAGCAGGAGAGGCCTATGTCTTCAAACTGTTCTAAAAAGGGCTTTCAGAACGCCTCTTTTTTTCTTAATTCGCCGACTGGGTATCTTCTATTTATTAGCAGTTTTATAGTGCCTATCATTGTTGCAGCAAATCAACAACTACTTGCCAAGAATGTACAATATCTGCGTCGTTGAATGCATTTTATGCGTTTTATTGCCATTTTATGAGTTTGCGAACGTCAATCATACTTAAGAAGGTTGTTAATTTAAACGCTCAATATAATCATGTAGTAATAAATAATTGTTAAAAAAAGAACGAAAAAAAACACGCCTTGATTACAGATAGAACTAAAGCGTAGAAAATAATGTTTAATAGAAGTGTAAAATATGAAGTTAACTTGTCAAATAAGATTAAATTAACTACACATCTAAAACGATTCAACTGCAATTTGTAGGAAGTATGTATGAAGTAAGGTGTTTTGTCACAGAGTGCGATAGAGTGCAAAGTGATTTTTACAGCAACCCTGTTTGCTTCCGGGTAATTTCTAGCAAGGTTCATTTACAGGGTAGAGCCGCCTGTTAAATCTATATATTAACACTCTAATGAATTCCCATACAAATCTATCCCTCCCTTCTGTTCCTATGAATTATAAAATTATTTAACATAATGTATATCACTTCACCGCTGTGGTGTAGTGGTAAGCAGTGCGCGTTTCAACACTTTGTTTCTGTTAGTGAAAAGCGTTGCCCTTTAGACAAATTTTTCGGTCAACACGTGCCTCATTTTTCATAATTTTATTTTATTTTTTTTTCTAATTAATTTTCTTGCTACATATGCGTGGTAAATATGTAGACCTTTCAAGCGCCTCATTTGTTTATGTAAATTTCAAGGTCAGATCTGTAAAAAGGAAAGCACAATGACGCTGGAGAATGGAAAACTCTGGCGTAATCTTTCACACAATCGTTACGCATACATATCGTAATACATGTATATGTAAGTATGTATGTACCTACATACTCGTATGTGTCTTCATGAAAAATTACAAACGAACAAAAATATAATTACCATATTAGTAAATTGTAGTATTTCGTTGCACGCACAAAAAGTGGGTCAGAAAACTGTATTGCAGGCTTACTTAAGTAGCAAACTGTTTTCAAGTTGACTGCGTTTGCGAGTTACAAGATTTTACAAACTTAAGAGGTACCTATTATGGCAATGCATCAAATGGGTTAAACAATTGATAGCTATGCTGTGCATAATGCATAACAACGAAGTAGAGGATGCAATAGCGACCTTATATTGTCTAAAGTTCTTGTACTAACCGCAATATGATGTTTCGCTCTAAACTGGAAGCCTCTTAAAAAAGGCACTCAAAGCAAATAATTTAACTCAACCTTACTTTGAATAGAGAAACTTTGTACTCGAATATAGATATGAGAATGCTACTTATGACCAATTAAAGAAATCTCTGATTACTTGAATCTAAAAGTATGTTTACATATAAATATAATCTCAATCAAAGCTCGTTTTTTTAAAGTATCCGTCATCATATTCGCCTTCATGTTCGTCTTCGTATTCATCCCCATCTTCGCATTGTTGTTCGTCTTTGGTTCGTCTTTACATTCGTTTTCATGTTCGATTTCGTCTTCGTGTTCGTTTATATCTTAGAAGCAAAACAAAAGGCAAACAATTTTTTTTTAAGCGATCATATCTCAACATATACAGAAAAATACATTTCCAATGGTATTTTTGGTTTCAAAAATTGGTAATGATTTAATTAGGTTATACCTATGTCTTTGTTCCCGCTTGCGCACTGCGGACAACGTGAGCAACCTATGGGCTAGATGCGGTAACTAACCCGTGTGAAGCCTTGGGTCACAACCGAAAGACAGTTGTTTGCTGCTGCAAGCGGGTGTCTGTCGTCGAGCAAGCGGAGTGCGCTATTCGTTTAAAGGCACTTCAATCAAAACGGACCCCTGGCTCTGAATGTGCGTGGGTAAGCAACTCGCAAAGTAAAAACCCTTCTAGTGAATATATCAACGTTTCACTTATTTTGCTGATGAGCCCCGAAACCGTTTTAAGGACTACGATTTGAGGAAATGCACCTGGAAAATAGAGAAATTGCCTCTGCTCGACAGGTTGAGAGAACTAGGGCAAATATTACCGTCGCACAAGTAGCGCGATGATGGCCTTGCAACGTCTACCAGAGCTCCACATTAAAGCGAAATTCTTCCACACGCAACAAGCTTCCTTTTTCCACGACTAGGCACTAAAAAAACAAGTTCCGTACGTCATGCGGACTGCGCCCGTAGTGTCGGTTAGGTGAGAAGGAGGGTAAAACCGTTGGGCTTATTAATTCATTGCGGGGTCGGCCTAACAGAAGATATGGACCATTTATTCTTTTATTAGCTTTTAAGTGCTGCTACTAGCCTTCACCAAGGCATAGCAATCGTGCTTGGCAACTTCAATGTCAGACATGGAAAGGAACATACATATGTATCTTGTGCCTAAAAATATACAATTTATGATGTTATATTGAATCCCTTTGGCTTTCGTATTGCAAATTTTTAGGCTAATATGTTTTTCATTTTGAGATTTTTAGTGGTAGAAATTTAGCGTAGCGATTTCTAGAATACCACTGCATGTCTTATTAGGCGAATTGAGTTAAAGGTTAAAGTCTAACGTCGACAAACTCTTATTCACCATACCTCAATTCTTCTGAGAGATGGAGCCATATTTGTCGACTACAAAGCCATTTTTGACAGCTCGAAAATTAGTTGCCCTTATGACGTAATTCCTTAATTACATAATTACACACGTGAAACTCGTACGGCTGTGGAATCTTATACGTTGAGCAACACCATCAGCTACGTCACGACATCTCCGAGAGATTTCGTATGAGGGTTAACTTGGTGTTAACAACGTCTGCCTCTAAATCAACGAAGAATCGTTCTTCACGACAGGTGCCTCTTTAAACTGAATAAGTAATTGTGCATGTGAATACAAATACTCAGAAATGCTAAGTGAAGAGGTATTCGATTTCACTTTTTATAGCGCCAATGAAGAAGAGTAAACAATCGATAAAAATATAATCATTGATATTTAGTTTATTCTTGCCATTTCACTCTTCACAGACTATGATTTGGGTGCGAGACATGTTTAAATTGAATAAAAGGAAGTTGGTACATTCGTTAATTGAGCACTTAACAATATTTGTTTTTATTTACTTTTTTAACTTTGAAATTTTTCTGTGTCGCTTACTATTTCTTCAACAGCCAACCTTCATATTTCAGCTTACCTACCTGTTCAATATAGAAAGAATCTCAAAGCATACCCTGCAAAAAATATAACTAATCCAGGATAACTTCGGTAGCAATCGCAAAGGAACAGGCGGCTTATACGACAGGGTTTATTTACGGTAATTTAAGGAACAAGCTGGAACCTGAAAGGCAGCAACATTATTTATTATAATTACTTCTTAAAAATTTATCTCCATTTTTACCCGTAAGGTTTGAGTCAAGACTGATGGATAATTAATGCACAATGGTACCCGATTGCGACTAATACCGGACTACTCATTTAGAGATTTGTCGCACATTTTTCTCCTGGGTACAGTCAGAATTCAATATATGCAAACGTTTTAATGTTTTTCTTATTATTCAAGCGACAATTTTCAAGTCATGTACACACACTCATACATAATATTGATTTAGTGGACAAATATGGTCATACAGCACTTTACAATTTCTCACTTTTGAAAAAACTGTACACGTATATACATATGCATGTATGTATGTACACATCACTGTACGTACGTAACGTGAACGACCTTGGTGTAATATGTATTTTCCTCTTTTTCGGTGTCAATAAGTGATGGCAATGGACAGAGAATAAAGATGTCAATGATTTTGAAGATGTTCAAAATTTCAATGAGCTCCACCGTCATGGGACTCAAACGGCATTGTTATGGCGCTGATGATGATGTTGGCTATTTACAGTTCGGGTTGACGCTTCAAGTTCTTCAAGGTAATATAGTAAATACTTTTTTTTTATGTATTTGTTTTACATTTGAAAATAAAACTTACAAATTACAATTTCATAAAATAAAAGCTTATTAGCATAAAAATTATATTTTTATTACACTAACGCAAGGTTTCATCAGATTTTTTATACGGTCGGCTAAATTCTTTTAAAATTTGTATATTACTATGTACTTATTTTTTTATATGCTTCTCTGGGAGTGTTTGCTGACTTAAAGTTGCATTAACTTTAAATGTATGCTTAATTTTTGGACGTTTTCGTTGTTACTCCTTTTTTAGAAATGTCAGATTTGCCAATAATCCCGGAATTTTCGGGATTTGTAATTCGCCCTGATGGCAATAATAGAAACTCCTTTTCTTGGCCAGTATTGGCTATATTTGTTTTTTTTTATTCAATAACTAATATTTTTGTATAAATTACAACACCGTGTGACGGTAAATTTTGCATACAAAAATCAATATATCCGCGAAACCATGGGCCAAATGTAGTAAAATTGCGTTTCTAGTTTTTCTCTCTGACGTCAGTAATTCTAAAATGATTTAATAATTCAGTGAAATGTGCTTAGAGAAGAAGTATGGGTATCAAATTAAAAAAGGAAATTCTGTTGAATTTAAACAGATTCAATTTTTTGCTGCATTGAAAATGTCCTTTTAAAATTGTAATCTTGAAATTTCGCAATATTAGTTTTAGAAAAAAATTATATGTTAAGGACTTATATAAACTCGATAACATTCTCGAATTTCGTGCTTCTAACTTTATTAGCTTAAAAAATTACCTGTTCGTCCTTGTGTATCGAAAAAATTTCAATTTTTTTTATTCTAAAGAAATTTGCTCTATCATTTGGTACCGATATTTTTATTCAACATTGCATTGAATTTTTTAAATAATTTTTGGAATAAATCATATCTTTGTAATTACAAAGTCCTTTAAAATAAATCCTGACGTCAGAGAGAGGGAAAATAAAAAACGCCACTTTGAATAAAAAAGTAGGTTTCAACCCCATTTATTTATTATTTATTTTATGGTAGGAGAGCTTCTCAAACAATATGGAAGCAATTTTTTCGATTTAAGTTGTTGAAAAGTAATGAATATCTAAATCGCGGGACTAATCGCGGTATCCTGGTATTGCGATAATGACATCCCGAAAATCCCCTGATCGCAAAAAGCGAAAAATTTAACATCCCTAATGCCTACATACACTGGAACACTTGAAAGTAAAAATTAACTACAAACTTATGCAAACTAAAAACTCGGCACACATTTTTGGTAACATGAAAAAGGTTATATTATTATTATTATTAAAAAAATTTGACATAATTTGTTGGTAATTTCATAACTGGGTATAATTATTTAGTATTTGAGCCGATTATTATGAAAGTGGCATAAGTCACTTCGTACCTCGTGTGCGTAAATGACCGCCTACTTGCAGCCGAATTCATCTGTAAATCGCTCAATCGTCATAAACTACGAATAAAACGAATAACCGGCGCATTCGGACATGAGTAACCGGTCATTTATGCACAAGAGATGAGAAGTGTCTTATGACACTTTCAAAATAAATGGCTCTTTTTAAAACCAGGCATATGAAATCTTGCGGCTTGAAAAAAAATGAGCATTAAAAATGAACAGTAATATCCTCCCGATCAATGAAATAGACTCAGGCTATTTTCATAAAATATTGAACTTTTAAAATGGAAATATGAAGAATTCAATTCTCAAATTAACTAAAAAAAAAAATAAAAATCTATGTGACAAGGTTTTCGTTTAATACTTGTTGTTGTAAGTGAACCTGGAAGATAACGACTTCTTATCGATCAATGAAAAAGATTCAACGACTTAGCACTAATAGGTTAACTAATAGGTTAATTAATAATACGTGTATCCACCTCTAATTGAAGCTACTTCATAAATTCGGTCTGGCATTGAATCGTAAAGATACTTACATAAGAATATCCAATGAGAGATCGCTCCACGCACTCCTAATGGCATTTGTTAATGATGCAATATCTTCAAATTGTGTGCTAGATTGGTAGACTTTACGCGAGAGCCATCCACACACGTCAATTGACATTATTACCTTTTTAAAAACGAAATAAAATCCATTGACATTATTTCTCTTTCAAACATTAAATTTGCTTAGCTTCGCGGCGACTCGCGTTAGCGCGCCACACCACGCACGGCGCGCTCGCGCTCACGCCCCGCGTATCCCGCGCACACCACGTCACGCTACGCCGAGGCTGTTCAACTGGTTTATCTTATTTTATCATTGCACTTTTGTTTGGAAAATTTAGCTTTATTTTATTGCTAAATGTGAATGATTAAAAGGAATGACACCTCATTTGGCACTTTTATTTTTCTATTTGGCACATTTTGGCACTTTTTTATCCTCAATATCGCACCTCATAACTAAGGATAGTTGGCAGCCCTGATTGGAAGATTTCTGCTGTGTTTTGGGGCAATAACTTGTCTGCAGTAAAAAAGCATATAATTTGTGTTTTAAAAGTGTGTGAAAACCAATCAATTAACTTATATGATCACGGTTCCGATATTAAATAATCAATAATTGTTTATACCCGCATTTAGGCATATTGGCTCGTTGAATGTGCCATCTAATAAATAGTGTCGTCATTCTGCTTGGCTGCTTTTAAATTATGTCGTCACAAATTGCTGGCGGAGACATGAATACAGTGTAAGAAAATTCTTTTTCTATAATTATTTCCTTATAGTAAGGTTGGTTTCTTTTCCACTTAAACATTCCGAATTCGTTCAAAATATGCTAATTTAAAACACAGAATTCTTTCAGCGTTCCTCCGGGGTTTTTGGACATGGACTGTTTCTTCAATTTAATAGTGTTCGCTTTATTTTTGTGGAAACGAAACATGTTTTGCAAGTTATGGATCATTTCTACACTCTTTCTTCAAATATTTCTCGTATTCCAGCTGTGCGCAGGCGTTTAGTTTTTCGCGTTGTGTTTTTACATATTCGTAATTTAAATTTTTTTAATAAAATCAATTGGTGGTAGTTCCTGATTGTGTATGGATTAATATCACAACACTGAGGATTAGACAATAACCAATATAATATTCATCTATTAAAAAACAACACTTACGGGGCAATGTTTATTGTAAGAACAACATTTTTGTCTATGAATCGACATACTTTAAGCATTGTTGACGCTATTTCCATTTGAATGAGGAAATAGCGTCAATGACTTTATTTCCAAATTTTTGTTGACTTTATTTCGCTTTTGAAAAGGTAATAAAGTCAATTGACCTTATTTCCATTGACCTCTCGTCCTTCCTACTTAAGTCACTAGATCGCATTTTATACATAGTTGGTCCCGCGCCCTCAACTTCCCAACATGCATATTACAATGGAAAGGGTGCGGATACGGCTCAGCACAGGCATTTCTTTGACATCGAAAAATCTTTGCGTATGCCTCTCCTCTACTATGGAATATTGCCGTTGACAGCTTGCTGGAATACAGCGGTGGCAGAGTGGTAGCCTACACCGATGACACTTCCATTACGGTTACAGGAAAACATTTAGTAACGCTGACTAAATTCATACAAGGCCTACTAAGATACTATCACGCTGGTGCAGCAATCGTGGTTTCGGAGTAAAATTCACAAAATCCGAACTGGCTGCCCATCTCCCGGAAGTATTACCATAAATGGCACTACCCTACAGAGAACAGATGTGGCTAAATATCTAAGTTTAATTTTGGATAAGAAATTAACTGCTGTTAACTCCTGCACAATAAAACATAAATATCAACAAACTACATACATACATATGTGCTGGCTCTTCCTTGTATGTAGTACGTACTACGTACGTAATGTTTGATAAAGAAAATGAATGAGTTGCAGGCAAATAATGACATAAACAAGCTTACCGCCGACTTTAATAATAAAATTTGCATAAATAGCACGAATACGTTCGCAATTGTCTATTATTTATCTACTAATAAATGGTTACAAATAATTACATACATATTATACTAACGAATAATGTATGTATGCAATTGCAAAACGTTGCAATTTTATATGTATGTATGTACACACTTATTTCAATCAAATGCGATTAATGAAGTATAAAGAAAAGTAGTGCATGCTTACATACATATCTATACATTCATAGTACATTTAATACAAGCTAATTAATAATAATCATATAATAGATTGGCGCTTACACATATGTTAGCGTTTGGCCGAGCTTCTGCTCCGACTTGTGGCGTGCGCCTTGATGTTGTCACACAAAGCGGAGGGATCTACAGTTTTACGCCGACTCCGAACGGCAATTGTAGTGAGAAGCTGTTTTTCACGGCAGAAATACACCTGGAGGTTTGCCATTGCCTGCCGAGAACCGACCGCTGTTAAGAAAAAACCTTTTTCTATAAATTTTTTGCGACGTTGCTTTGACCAGGTCTTGAACTCAGGTGCTGATGAGTAAAAGCGCGCACTACTTACCACTACATCACAGCGGCCGTACTTTGTTGAACTCGGTGAAAAAATTATGCACTCTGGTGTCATTAAGCTATAGGATAACTTTTATCTCGATTAGACAAGCGGATGGACACCTTCCATACAAACGCAATTTTTTCATACTGCATATCTCAGAAAGAACATATTCGTTGTAGAGATAGGTATGTATGTATATGAAATCAGTTCCATACTCATGGAAAGGAGCTTATTTATTTGAAATTTTGTATTTTAGTATGGGTGTCATAGGAAACAGACTTAAAAAGGTTGTAGTTTAAAAAAAATTTAAAAGGATTGACACCTGTTTGAAAAGTTGAATTTAATGAAGTTATGCACAAGTTAAATTGTCAAACTCACGAGCGTTTAGACATCTTTAGTTTGAACATGTAAAATTAGTATTTAAGTCAGGTTAATTATTACAATAAGTCGAAATGGGCTTGAAAAGGCTGTATTTCTAAGATACATGTAGTAGGATTGCCACTTGTTTAAAGGGGTTAAGTTGATTAAAAATTTATCACAAAAAAATGTTTAAGAAAGTTCCAGTTTGAAAATATTTTAAGGGGCGTAAAAAATCGATAATATTTTTGACTTAGTTTAGATATGTTGAGTTTTATTGAAATAAATTACGCCTCAATGAGTACGCAGAAATTGTATATGTACACTCAGTGAAGCGGGTGATCCTAGTATAGCGGGGAGCCTAGTATATTATATACATATGTATGTAATTTCGTTAGAATAATTAACTATTGATATAAACTGCAATAAATATAAAACCACTGAAAGTTGAAAAAAGTTGATATATTTCCTTATCAATGTTTTTGAACTAAGGTCCAATCAACCAATCTGATTGAGAAGTAGCGGCACGCATATCCCGTATCTTTTCTTCAACCTAGTGGATCCCATTTTCAAAATCCACCACAACATCTCCTTCATCTACCCACTCAATTTCTTAGATTATTAAACTCTACGAGCTGGATGTGAGAGAAATAGCCAACATCTACGGGTTTTCATGCCGTCTGTTCGTTTTCAGGTTAATTTGCGAGTCGTGGTCTTAAAACGGCACCAACATGCGCTAATTGGAGTTGTTAAACTCGCCACATCAAGCAAAAAGTCCACTATACAATATCTTCTTGGGTTTTGAGTCATTGTTCTTCAAACAGCTGCGACAACGACAATTCGGTCTGATATCACCGGTTTAGAGAAAAAAATTTCCATAAATGCTGCTTTCCAATTAATTTTTTTTCTATTGATACATTTTCTAGATATTTTCAATTTAAAGTCTTCCAGGTCATTCCTTTCCTAACTGGCTGGGAGCATAAGGAGTATCTTCATGGGCGTATGTTGCATATACGCCGCGTTATTTGGTCATAAAAAGTAGTTACATTTTTATAATGTTTTAATCATTTGTCGGAACCGGAAGAATCGGATATAACATATACCTCTCATACAACTGATAGTTCAGATATGAGATTTTTCGTTATAACTTCTCCATTTAAGCAACTAGGAATATGAAATTCTTCAATACTTCCACCCATTATCAATAGAATACTTACGATGAAAATAACAAAGTTCGGGTCACTATTACATATAGCTCCCATACAACTGATTGTTCAGATATGCGATTCTTTGCTATAACTCCTCATTATCAACAGAAAGTTTACAGTAAAATAAACAAAAATCGGGTCACTAAAACTTATTTATTGCCTCCATACAACTGATTATTCAGATATGGGGTTTTACTGTAAAACTCCTTTATTTGGATAGCTAAAACCGATAAATTTCATAAGCTATTTTATAATTAATATAATACAAAGTCTACTGAGAAAATCGTCAAAATCTATGCTGTATAAGCTTTATCTCCTATACCACTGATTGTTCAGATACACTGTTTTTGCAATATATCTCCTTTATGTAGGAAGCTAAACCCATTAAACCGGTAACATAGGTTTACATACCGATCACACAGCAGTGAAATTACTTAGATTGATTAGATAGGATTTTTTTATATATGTATCTCCTCTAAATATTTATGTATGCTGTGAATATATAATTTTTCCCAAATGCAGTAATCTGTTAAAGTAAAATTTTCAGAGGTTCATGAAAGGTATGAAGCCTTCGGCATAGCCGAAGACAGCGCTGCTCTTACTTGTTTCATTTATTTTTTTCTTCAACGGCCGCATAGCTAAAATAAATTCACGACCACCTGAGAATTTTTTCAACAACAAATAAAATATAGTTATACGTACTTTTTTGTGTCCTAACATAAACTCAAATGGCCTGAAGCAATAAAACTCAACTACCAGTGACCAAAAATGCAAAGAAATGTTTGTAGTAACTTTTTTCTGTTGCAACTGATCACTAACTCAACTGACTTTTTTCGAACTGAGTACTGCCACAATAACTGCGAAAAAAAATTTATTTGTTAACCATATGCAGGCGAAGGCCCGTAAAGACTGCCAACACCACAAATTGTTGCACAGAGTGACGACTAACGGGGAGAACAGTAAGCGAACGCTTACATAAACTGTTGACACCGTAACAAAAGTGGCCACGAAACCAAAACAATATTTGGCTACAGCTACAAATCAAAAAATGGACAACAACCAAATTCGCGCTGCCCATAAGCTAAAACTCAAAGAACAAACAGCAAGACTAACCAAATTCAGTGGCGCTGCATTGGTTTGGTTGCACTGGCCGGCTTGGGTTGGCCGACGACTGTGAGGCCGATTGAGTGCGAAAATGTCACTGCGGCAATACATCGCTTTAGGCCAGAAGCAAAACGTCGACGACACCAAAATGCAAAAAGTGAACAGAAGACAATTTTTTTGGCCCCAGGCGGCAATCTACACACATAAGCGGCAACAGTTGCTGAACGAGAATCGCATTTCCAGCCAATAAATCAAATAGTTAAATCAAGTTTAAAGTAATTTGGCCAAGCACCAACTGCGATGCGGGCGCACGCGAGCTAGCGCAATAAAAGAATTAACGAATTTGTGCAAATTTAATTTGGTTAAACATTTAAAACGTTTTTAACCAAATGCGGCAGCCGTTGGCAATTGTGGTGGCAAATGCTGACAAAAAATTCTTAAATGAATTAGTGCTTTGCTCGTTTGCGGCTACGCTTTTGCTGTTGCAGTTGTGATTGGGCGATTGTTGTTGTTGTAGTTGTAACGCTTAAAATTTTCTTACATTTGTTTAATTTAGTACTAAAAGTAACTGAAATGAGTTTCGAAAATCACAAGATCTGAGTGCTGCTAGTCCCTAAGCGCGCCAGAATTTCGCAATATATTTGTATGTGTACGTCTGTTTCTATTTCTACGTCTATATCTATATCTATGTCTGTGGCTATGTCTATGTCTATGTCTACGTCTGTATGAAGGGCTATGCCTATGTCCTATGTCCTATGTCCTATGGCTATGTGTATATATATGGCAATGTCTATGTCTATTTATATAAAAGAAGGAAAGTCAACTTAACTAGATCCACCTTGGCATGGACAAAAATTGAGTTCTCAGAAGAGGTGAATTATCAAGGAGTAACTGTGGAGTAACCTTGATACCAACAAGGTTACATGGGAGTTTTATGCCTGCCAGAGACTTGAGACTTCATGGTAAGACTTGGCGGGATATCACCCAAACTAACGTATTGGTCTATCAATACGGTAGTAAAAACCAATGTTACATCTGCGGCACTGCGGGTGCAGACTACTCCGCGTGGCCATCACAGGAGAAATGCGCACCTGTTCAACGGATGACCTTGGTTTCATTACAGGTTTCGTCATCTGTCTGCTCTGATTGAAAAAGGGCCCGGTTGAGCGCCCTATAGCTATCCAATACGATCAGCATGAAAACAAAAGATTTTCGGGTTCATTTTTTAGGATCTCAAGCCATTTCTGGATGTTAACATTCAACAAAACCCTACAAGGTCAGAATTTCTGATTGATGAAAGGTCCCAAGTATGGTCTACCGACGGAGCGAAGAGAGATGACGGGGCCAAGAATCCAAAAAAGTCTGCCGATGGTTACATACCCAACCATGCTCCAAGCGGAAGTCTTCTAAATCTAAGCCTGCGTTCCCGAATGTCTTCGTAGAAGGACAAATGGGGCCAAAATAAAGATTATGCCTTAAAGTCAGGCATCGTTAAAGTCCTTAGACTCTTCTAAAATGGTATCAAGGCTTGAGGAGAGCTGTGGACTCTTCTGAACTACCTCTGCCCTGGGAAGTGAAGCGTCAAAAAAACAAACAAGCTTGAAAAAGCATTTACAAATGCATCCTTCGCAATACCAAGAAAGTTTAGCAGGTATGGAAAATGTATGTTTGATTGAAATGATTATTTATTTTCTGTAAATTTCCATATGAAATTCAAAACATTAAAATAATTTTTTACATAAATTGCTTTCGTGAAATTGGCTGTAAGACGCCTAAAATTGAATTTCAAAAACTTAAATAAGAGAGAATTATATGAGATCCGAGTGTCATATTTCATCTAAAACCGTGCAGCTGTTTCTGAGTGAAGACAAGTTTCTCAAAGAGCAGGTTTTTAATTTCATAAAATTTCGAAACACCCTATACCATGAAAAAAGTCCTTGATTAAAAAAATAACACTTTATCGCACATCTACAGGCTAAGGTCTCTAATTTTTTTAAATTCCTTTTCAAAAGTATTCTCAAACTAAGATCTTCTCAAATCCCTTTCGTCTGACATTGTGATACACATGTATTTCAATAAACTGATGAAGTAATTTTAATTAAAATGTTCGAACACATGGCAACCTTCCTAAATTAGGTAAGAAATAAAACTTTTCAATTCGAATCCATTTCGATCGATACCCATTTTTTAATAATTCATCCAGCTTATTGAATATTTTGAATTTAACTTTTTAAACACGTGGCAACCCTCTTCAAACATTCAAAAATTTCAAACTTAAGATTTCCCATCATTATTTTGCTTGACTATGGTATTTTATTATTATTATTTATTTCATATACTTTTTGTATTAGTTAATTGAATTAGACCTTTCAAACAGGTGGCAGCCTCTTCAAAAGTTTTTTCAAGCTTAGTCCTTGTTAACTCTGCTTCGTTGGATATTGCGCTACATATTTTAATTAAATGATGAATTAAGTGGAATTTAACTTTTCAAATATGTGGCAACCCCGCTAAATATGGTCCAGAAATAAAAAATTTGCAAACCCCCTTCGATTGATACTCATATTTTAATAACTCATTTAACTTATTAAATAAATAGAATTTAACCACTTCCAACACCTCAAAAATATTCTTTCCGTTCAAACTACAGATTTCTTATTACTCCTTCGTTTGACATCCATATTTTAATATTTAATATAACTTGTGGATATTTAAGTAAACTAAATTCGACATTTCAAGCAGATGGTAACCCTGTTCAAAATACTACTATTTTCTGGAACCCCTTTCGTTTGGCACACTCACATGGCGATACATACAAATTTCTCTTATTTCTTCTAATTTGTATATAATTTTTTAAAAGGTAGCAACTTTTTTCAAAAATGTAAAACCTTATTATTGCACATCTGCAGTCCAAGCCTTTTAATGACACCTCATTTTGTTACGAAATAAAAATCACAGACTTATTATTTTTGAAACGTAGTAAAATTTTATTTTAATATTCGTCTTCGGCTTCGGTGTTCGGCCGAATATTGAATAGTACCTAATATTAGGCTTCGCAATTAAATAAAAACCGTCACAACTCAAATTTTTCAAAATAGATTTTTTTCCACAGAGCCTTTTTCTATCCTCCGCAAAATTTCGTCTCATTATTATCTTCTTTGCCTGGAAAAACACTACTAAGACTGTTTTTGTTTTCATCGACTGCACAGTTTTTTGCGTTTCATGAACATTTGATGTTTTTTGAGTTGTGACTGTTTTGGATTTAGGGTGCTACATGTGAAGTGCAAATAGTAATAAGACGCCTTTTCACCTGGGCGGCAGTAGCGCTTGCATATGATTCGGCTTATCGGTCAAAATATGCAAGTACATGCGCATTAGGGTGGCCCAAAGTTTTATTCCTCCAGCCACTCTCAGCAACAGTAAGAATCAAAAAAGTTGATTTTCCTATGTATTTGGCCCACTCTAATGTATCTACATACATATGTATTTAATAAGGTTTGCTTTCAGTTACCCGTTCAGTTTCTTACCATTTTAGTTGTCATTATACCTTTTACGTGCAATTTAAATTTTATATGACGAGTATAGTATATGTATTAATATATGCAAAATGCAGGGCATATAGAACTATGTGTGTGGTGACCATATTTATGGTAGCCGAATACGGGGAAAAAAATGTCAAAATTTTTTCCTCAACAGCTTACAGATCTTAAAGTATTCTTCAAGGATCCTAGATGTATTAGACCTGAAACAGTATCCTTATAGCATCTCAAATTTGCAGAATATTTTTTTTTTGAGATTTTCACCCCGTAAAATTTGTTTAAAAAATTTGTTAAATTTTAATATAATAAAGTGCAATTTTGAAGTCGCTACGACATACCATTAATTTTTGGCATTAAATGAAATATAGAACATTTAGCGTCCCGTATAAAATAAATAAATTACCAATAAAGAGGACTGTCCCATATAATACAGGACGGATGGTCACCGAAAGTTCTGCCTGGCCACGGTTGGTCTATCGCTAGCGGAAGAAAAAGCTGGACTGAAAATTTACAGTCGGCAATGCATCGATAAAATCGAGCCGACACATCAAGTGTTTAGGAGTACTTATATTAATCAAAAAGCTTCGAAACATAGCAGTTCTTTTGAGACAATGGGTTGTATGAATAAAAGCTAAGCAAGTACTTTTTTTTTAAATTGCAGACCTCTTACTTCAATTTTGTTTGAATAAATGGAGTAAAAGGTTTGAAATTTTAAGAAAAAGCAATTGCTTACTTTACATTCGTACGGCCCATTGCTTGAAAATTTTGGCGGTCTAAAGCGGGCTCAGACGATTTGTACATCTGTATATACATATTTGTACAGTTTTGACAGTTACAGAGTAGATTTTTTATTGAGCTGAAGTCATAATCGATACAAATTTCTAGACAACACCAATCTGTACCTACCAAAATATACAAATGCACAAATCCTGTGACCCCTGCTCAAGAAGCAAAAGCTTTCTCAAATGTGGTCCACTTTCATTGGGGACAAAGGCATATAATCGAATGATTGCATCGGTGCACAGTGATCGATACAGCAGTCAGTGTATTTAACCGGAGCTTCTACCTCGGATTGTGTTGAGATGCTGAACAATTCCAATATATTTTACCCTGTATAAAATATTCAGTTTAGTACCACTGAATTTAGGTTGTTCGTTGGTAGAGGGCAGCAGGTCCAGCAAACAAAAAGTCCAATAAAACATCAATAAATATTTTTTGGATATTTATCAGGTGTCACAGGTGTGCGTCCAAATGAATTTGTTTCAAATGCATGCATACATACATATCACCCATTTACATCAGTAGTGTCATAATCCATAAAATACAAATATTGGGTTAAGTATACAGAAATTGCCGCTACCTCTTCTTCTATTTTGTGGAAAAATTTCATTGCTGTATCGATTCGTAGTATCTGACTAGAATAAAATATATATGTATTATTTTTTACTACATATATGTGAATTCAAAACTTAAAAGCCGTTTTTGTCGACTTTTGATTTTTTGAGTTATGACACTAGTGAAAAAAATACCGCAACTGTGTGAATGTAATATGTAGTATGTATGCGGATACATTTGTGTCTGTGAATGCAGAACACATTATTTTGTAAATGCTCTCATTGTAATTGTTATTTAAAAAAAAACCAAATTTATTTATGCGCATTAGCTGCCAAAATTCAATTTGTGGGCAGCACGTCGCGCCAGCGCCAACACCATGCCAATTTGTGTGCCTTGTGCCTTGTGTGTGATTTGCCGCCCAAACACGCGCATGCGCACCTCAAATACTCGGTAGATATGAAATTTTGATAACTGATAATTAAGTCATAAGGTGAGCAAGCAAATCGAAGGTGCCATTGAATGAATTGAGTCCATTGAGATTGTAATCAATTAATTATTTGGGTTACAATTTGCGCATACGAATCAATTGAAAACCAAAAAATAAACTTTTAAAATGCCGCTTAACTGAATTCATATGTACATACTACATATTTACATACATACGATTTTTTATTTTTTATTTTTTTTGCTTGTATTTAATTAAAATTCACTTCCAATAAAGCAACAAATCCACGTGCATAACTCATTGCCACTTAACTGGCAGCCACATCACTTTTCGCAACCATAGAAGATGCGCTACGCTCATTGTTCTTAGGCTTTCAAGCTTATCTAAAGCTTAGATCGTCCACATTATAGTTGCCTAATAGGATATCTGACTGTGCTTGCTGATGTTGAAAATTCAATAGCTTACGATGCCGATAATGCATTGTCTTCAAGCGCTGCATGCGACGCTTGAGATTGCAATAGACTGGACAGCAATCCGGAAAGGGTTTATACATCAGCTCTTCCTCGTCACCTTGCTCGCATTGCTCGGGTAGTATATCCATACAGCTGATTGACATATGAGTTGATAGATAAAAATAAAAAGAAAACAGAAAAAATTTATTGATTAGTATTATCACATAAATTGAATAGTAGGGAATAATGGTGCAACTACGAATATCTACTCGTTGGGTCTAGACATCTTTTCCACTACAAAAATAGACCTGGAACGTTGTACGACTTGATTATTCTCACAAAACAAATTCGCACACAAGCTGAGTAGCACTAAACGGCGTGGCAGGAATTTCGATTGCTCCCACATGCAGCGGCGATATGAACCTTAAAAAGAAAGAAAATACATATGAATAATTCATTCCTAGGTATATACAGTATCGGTCAGATCTATAGCACGCCATTCCAAAGTGATATTGTGTGCCACTTATGTTTATATATTAATTTTTAAGAATTTTCAATTAAAATACAGTTCTTTCTCTAACAAAACTCACATAAACCCAGGTTTAAAAACTTATAGAAAACTACAAAAAAGTGCAACAAATTTTCACCTAAATTTCAAACTTTTTTCTCGGAAGTGTTCGAATTTTTCTGAATACACAGTTTTATAGCCCAATCAATTTTAGTCTGATAATGTGCAAGTTTCAAGTGGCTAAAAGTTACCGCTGATTTTTTAGAATTTTTTTCGCCAAGGATGTTGCGGTTTTCTTCCATATACAAATAAATTGAGTTTATTCATTATATGGAAGCCAATGCGACAAAAAAAATTCTAAAAAATTAACGGTAATTCGTAGCCACTTGAAATTTGCACATTATCAGACTAAAATTGCAGGGGCTAAAAAACTGTGTACTCAAAAAAATTCTATCACTTCCGAGAAAAAAGTTTGAAATTTAGGTGAAAATTTGTTACACTTTTTTGTAGTTTTCTACAAATTGTTGAACTTGGGTATATATGGGGTTTGTCCGAGAATGAACTAAATTTTAATTGAAAATTCTTAAAAATAAATAAATAAACATAAGTGACACACAATATCACTTTGAAATGGCGTGCTATAGATATGACCGATACTGTATGTATATATTAGGGATGTTTCGGATATATGCGAATTTTCGGAATGCGAATGTGCGAATGCAAATACGAATTTTCGCAATGAGAATGTGCGAATGCGAATGTTAGGAATAGCATTAAAAAAGCTCTAACCAACTAAAGTCATCGTTTTTATTACTTAAAAATCTTGTAAATTATTAAAACATTGAACGAGTGCTTAACCTATACAGTATTTTAATCTAGTAGTCAAAGCTCAAAAGGGGCATATTGTATTTCAAAAACAAAGTAATATTTGCGGGCCAGATCTGTCAATTTGTCGTATTTCAGTTTAGTTTTCCACCAATCGAGAGGATTTTCACCAAGATGAGCTCGTTTTTATTTAAGAAAGACCTTCAATTGAGCTTTAATTTCACATTTTTAATGTCACCCGATTCTACATTCGAAACTTCGCTTTCACTGGAGGAATCTAAAATTATTTCTAGTTTGCTTATAAGCAGGGAACGGATT
Organism: Rhagoletis zephyria; assembly: GCF_001687245.7. Taxonomy (NCBI): domain Eukaryota; kingdom Metazoa; phylum Arthropoda; class Insecta; order Diptera; family Tephritidae; genus Rhagoletis; species Rhagoletis zephyria. The sequence continues at coordinate 31,695 of NW_016160995.1, read as the reverse complement.
TTTGGGATCTAAAAGCCTATAAAAAAGGCAAAATAAGATAGCGTTATAGGCAGGAAAAGGCACTGGAAATCGCAAAAGACAAACGAAGGCACTAAAAAAAAGACTAAAACCGAAAAATAATCAAAAAATACATTTATTTAAGGAATATTTATTTTACAAGTCAAAAAAGAGAAGAACTGTAAGCTAGTTTCCTTAATTGAAAATTTTTTACTCTGAATCTTTGACTATTTTCTCCTTTCGAGTTTCGAGTTTCAACAAAATTTTAAAATCTATAGTTGTATTTAGTAACATTGAACCACAATAAGCATTTTGCATTTTTCTGGCAGAATTTTTATTCGATTTTCGCGAAGAAAATCCTTGACTGTTCTAAGCGTGGCCCCCAATTTAAATATGGCATGTATAAAACTTTCGTATTATCAGGAATAAGAGATTTTTCCTTGCCCTTTGCAATTGAGAATTAGAAAAGGCAAAAAAATTCGAATGTTTAAAATTATGCGAATCATTCGCCTAACGAAGGCGAATGCAAATATTCGCAACATCCCTGATGTACTGAATAAGTGCGAAAAATGTAGTAGGAATTACCAAGAACTATCAGGTTTTGCTGTCCGCGTATACACCCAGCTAAAGGCTACCAATCCTGAGTCGGGCATGAGGCTCAATTGGAAGAAGAGCTGCTGCTTTCGAAGTCATACCTAAGACTTTAAAAAGGTACCACGGGGAGTAGGGGCCCCCATAGTATCCTATATTTACTATGGCCTACTCTTTGGTTGCGGCCCTTCGGGGAGTAACGTGGTGGTTGTGGTTTAATACCAAAATGCTGGAGAACTCAAAAGAGTTCGATGTGGAGTTGCATTGCAACCGGGTGCCATGACCCAAAGATTTGGCAGCGGCTTTAGGTAAGCTTCGGCTTCACCAAGGCGGTAAGTGTGTCACCCCACACTGCCATTGGAACTGAGATGCTTGCATTTCAGGGCAATGATTAAGGCAAAAATTAATCCGTTGAGTTTTGGACTCCGTGGAGCTAAAACTGCATTAAATTGCAGTAGGTTCCCACGTTAAACCAAAACTACATCTGTCCGCGTATACAGAAATCCAGCAAAGAAGTAGTCAATAAAAGACGGATCTTTCGGGTGGTGAACCTAGTTGCCGCCAGGGATCCCCTGTTCAATGGGACCACCTACATAATTTGATAGTGAAAAAATGTAGTAAGTTTTTTATAATTCGAACAATTATAGTTCGTACAGATGGATCATTTAGATAAACTCGATCGTCCATGTTTCTGCGCCATTTAAAAGGACGGATATGATGAGAGATTTGTAGAGCGTGATTTATGTTCATTAAGAGAGGTCTCTGCTTTTCAATTGCCTACCGCGCTCAAAGTAGCACCTGTTGGCAAGAGTTATTTTATTAGTGGTGTTTAAGCTGGATGCTGACGTGTGTCCCAATCGACGAAGACTTTTTCATTGTTATCAGGAAGTCTTGTCTTATTCGTACTAGTTTTGCGGGGATACCCATAGAGTAGTGCAATGGGATATAGCCGTTGTTTTTGGTATGCAGTTACAATTGCACGGCTATACTCAATCCCGACTCTTACATCCTCATTCACGCACTCTGGGCATAGTGAGCAACCGATGTGCGAGGTGCGGTAACTAACCCGTGTGGAGCCTTGGGTCACGGCAGAAATAGAGGGAGCTTCGGTTGGGTCACACCGACTTATTCGTTTTAAGGAGGGCATGGGCCCGCGGGCAAAGTTCTTTGGTACCACTGCTCTTGAACTGGTGAGGATCTAGCAACTATTTTGTCTATAAACATCTAAAGAGCAAAAGCTCAATATGTATTTCAATACTTAACGCGACTAGCTGAAAGTAAACTAATTAACTAAGAGTCTACAAACCTCTTCGTACTACGGCAATAAACTTAACAGGAAGGATATGGGCCCTGGAAACCCAGCTTCTAAACTATAACCAGGGCACATCTCTCTCTGTGACAGCTGGTTGCTGCCTAAACGGATGGACAGAATCGAATGAAGTTTTGACAGAGTATTGGCACTTGGGCGTATAACAGGGTGAAAAAGTGGGTCTCGAAAAGGGATCGTGGCACTCCCATAGGCGCGAAACTTTTAATCAGCTATAACTTCGGAACTATAAGTCACATGATTTGGAAATTTGGCGTTCGATAAAACATTTTGCTGCACTGAAGCAAAAAATGTAGCTATGTGGAATATCCAAAACTGTAAACAAATAACTTTGATAAATACTCGGTCAATTAAAGCTGTTTTTTTTTATTTATTTTTTTTTATTTTTTTTTACTTTACAGCCCTTTTTTGTACTGCCACCTTATATGAAATCGTCTTGATTCATACTACTATTAAAATCGTGAGATCAAAATTTCTAAGTTGCTAATTAAATTTATTGCATTTCTTGAAGTTTGCATAAAACTAAAGGTTTTATTTTTTTATAATTTTTCTCGTAATATAAGCTATAGTTTTATAAAACATTAGCGAACGCAAACTACGTAGACTTTTGGCGCCCACTGTATGTATGTAGTAATTACGCACATTTCTTTTTCGTACACCATACACAAAATAGTTGCAATAACAGCCTTTAAAGTTATTAATATCAACGAGAACTCTGAAATCCCCAAACGTGGAAAAAAAATCTGTATTTCGATCATGATGCACTTTTCTCACACAATGTCCTTGAGATTACTTACGCAACACTGGACTCTTGTCATCCTCCTCACTAGAATCCACTTGTCGACTATTGTAATGCCGCATATGATATTGACCAAAGGCAGCACAAGCGCCAAGGAACATTAAAATAAGCAGAAAGCTAATAAACTTCATTTTAGCGAATAACCAAGCTCAAAATATTACAAGTTTTATTAAATTTTTACACTTCGAACTCTGCTCAAGGCCTTTTTCGTTTTCACAATGAACTCGGTCCGGTAAGTGCCATTCCCGCGCGTTATTCAAAACGCACTAAATTTACACGGCCCACCGAAAAATAACCGCCTTGATTCATTTGTTCATTCATAAATTGGACAAAAATTCAGAGGTACACTGTAAGAAATTACTATACACTGTAGGATATATGAAATATAACGATCGAAAATTCATTGGAAAAGAATAAACCAAAAATAAGGATTACACTGTGCGACGAAAACAAAAACATGTTGAAACACGTTAAGCAATCTATATATGTGCTCACAAAAATATGGGCCAAATATAATAAAACTTCGTTTTTAGTTCTTCTCTCTGACGTCAGAATTTTTTGAAAGGACTTTGTAGTTTCAAAAATATTATTGATTCGAGATTGATTTTTGATTTTGTAAACCTGTGTTATTTATAAAAGAATAACAATATGGGTATAAAGTAAAAGAGAAAATTCTGTGAAATTCAAATATTTTACTTAACAAGTACGAATAGGTATCGAAAATGCCCTCTTAATTGGTTTTATTTATTTATTTTTTGTTTAGCTTATAAAGATAGAAGGACAAGATGCGACGATGTTGTCGAGTGCATATTGCTCTTAACATATGTATAATTTTTTCAAAAATAAGTATTGCAAAACTTCAAAGATATTCAGGAATAAAAAGAAATTAGGACAATTCGACAAAATTTTCTCTGTAATTTTATAACCGTATGGTTTTCTACATTGCACTGAATTTTTTAAATAATAGTTTGAAGTAATCATATTTTTCAAACTTCAAAGTCCTTTTAAAAAAACCCTGACGTCAGAGACAAAAACTTAAAGCGCAGTATTTTTATATTTCGCCCATAGTTTCACGACTGCATGAAAAAAATAAAAATCTTAAAATAACGGTTAAATTTTATCTAAAAAATACAAATCCAATTTTAACGGTAAAATTAAAACTTTTATTTTAAAGAGATTTTCCGCCCCTGCTATTTAATTCTATTCTACTGAGTGAAAAAAAAACATTGTCTACTCTTGTTTTAAAGATGAGGGCCGTTCCCACGATCTTCTAAGTCATGCCAATCAAGTTTTACGCTCCTACCAAATAGCCTCACATTACTCAAAGAGATTTGACCATCATGCATAAAGTCAGCAGATGTCCTTATTTGACTGTTTACAGTATTTAGGAGGCCGGCGCCTGTGGCGGGGCGATTACTTACTGTATTAAATAAAAATATTTGAAGTGTGCTTAATACGAGTATGAAATTCTTTCTCGCAGTGTTCCCACACTATAGCATTTCACTTGTTATGTTATTGTTGTACTTGTTGTGTCATTGTCGCTTTTGATTAATACAACTAAGTACTCTATTGTTATTGTTGATGTCGATGTTGAATTGCACTAAACTAAACTAAGCTGGAACGCAATTCAGTGATTTATGTATGTACCTAATGAACCCCGCCACCCTAGCTACCTACATACATACATATATTCATATGGTTCGGTTCGTAAGTCACTGATTTTTGGCATGCATATAGGCTTGATTGCAACCATTTCTGATGCCAATTGAAATCACTTTCAAAGAAAATAATTTGCATGTGCCTTCAAGACCACATACATAGTTTCATATCAAGAGAATAAAATATCGGGCATATGTGTCTTGAAACATAAGTTGGTAACATAAGCATGAATTGAGAAAATACCGTTGATTTCATCGTAATTGTTCACTTTATTTTTTTTTTAAGTCTCCCTTTTCACCGCATTTGGATCAGCTTGCATATAATTAGATTAATTTAAATATTCGCCACATGAGTTTTTAGCCAAGGTCGTCAGTGACACAAATCTAGCACGATCAATGTCGTTAGGGGCTACTAAATTAGAGAATTCAAAGAGAAAAACTCAGAATAAGTGTCCGAGTGACCAACTTAACGAAACACAGTGAAACAATTTAAATCAAATACCATGTTTGGATGAAGGTAGTTAAACATTGGGATTTGGTAATTCGATGTATTCATACATAGCTCGGAAGAGTACCTACGAAAGGCAAGACAGCAAATAATACTACGTAACCTTTACCTTCAACTAAATACCTCTTAAAATCTGTCACATTTCTGTTTTAATTTTGTTCCGTTTTGGGTTGTGAGCTGCGAATTCGGTGATGGCTTCCTGGTGGGAGCTGTGGCGTAACCATTTGAAGCCCGTGGCAAATTCTTGAGATGGGGCCCTCCCACTAAAAATCGTTACGTTGTAATTTCATTTTAATAAACGACTTAAGTAGTTATCCAACACTATTGTTAATTGAGTGCATTTTAATTAAATATCTAATAATTTTTATTTTCAAGAGCTTGGGTTAATAATTTATAATTTATAATGAAATACCTCTTTAATTTTGGTAAGATATTTGTTAAAAAATAAAAGTTTAAAGATAGAGCCATAGAATTTTGAGTAGACAGAAGTTACGTAGCTTCTCTTGTTCAATAGAGTTTCTCAAATAGGTTTTTATTAATTTTTGTGAAATGATCGTTCAGCACTAGCGGAAATAAAATTAATGCAGCAAATACTTCAGGAAAGCAGGACGACATAAAATAAAGTATACCTATATGGTCTTTAGTTGTGTCTCACTTTAATTGAAAAAAAAAATATATATTATATTGAGTACTAGTTTTGTAGAAAATTTAAGGTTATTTCTGAACTCGCGGTCACTTGGGCCGGGCCCTCACGGATCGAGGGCCCGTGGCATTTTACCAGCCCTACCGCCCTATAGTTACGCCTCTGGGTGGGATAGAGACTTCGTCACCCAGTACTGTCGTTCACCCCAGAGGAAAAGCGTCTCGCCACAATCCGCATCCAAGTAAAATTTTTCAATTTATCGCTCATTTGCGCCCGTTGGTTGGTTGGAGTAAATTAGCAAATTCAACAGAAATTGCACACGGAAATGGTTGGGGCTGAAACTGGTGCGTATTGAGTGGTTTTGTTATCGATTTATGTTATCGAAATTTTAATCGTTTTTGTTATCGATGTTTTGTATCGTTTTTCTTATCGGTATTGTTATCGATTTTGCTATCGATATTTGCGGAACTTATCGATATAATAATCGACATTTTTATAGATCCTTTTATTGATATTTTTTATAGATTTTGTTATCGATATTTTTACCGATTTTGTTATCGACATTTCTGTTGATTTCGTTATCGATATTATTTATTGATATTGCCATCGATTTTGCTATCGATATTGTTATGGATATTATTACTGATTTTGTTATCGTTATTCTTATCGATTTTTTTATTGATTTTTTATCGATATTCTTATCGGTTTTGTTATCAACGTTTTTATGGATGTTACTGTCGATTTTGTTATCGATAGAGTATAAATATAAAAATAAAGATAAAGGAAAACAGAATAACTTAAATGTAATTAGAACGAAGAAGGTAGAGGTAGGATCTAGATCAGAGGTTCCCAAACTTGATTTTCTCATTCTTTCAAGTTTGCAACAGATATATATGCCCGTTCCATTATTTCTTGAGGAAAGAGTGAGGCAACAGGCTGTGAAGTATCAAAAATGTCAAAATTCCTTGGACAAACACACGAAATAATGGCAATTTTTTCTTTACCGTTTTCTTGAGAGCTTCATACAGGGCAAAAGATGAAAATTTGCATCATGGGTGAGTTCCAAAACGAAATTCGGAGTGACAAAAATAAAACTAAAATATTTTCTTGCGTTCTATTTATTAACATAATATGTGTTGCCATCAAAGTACTATCTCGCCCTAAGGAGTTATATTATTTAAGAGCACTCCATAAACTTCGGCTCGGCTCGCTTCTGAATTTGCATGTGACGTATTTGTAAAATAGTTTATTTGAATAGGAACTTATAGTTTGCAGGTGGTAAGCAAAACTGACGAAGTGGCAACCATCTATAGGAGGAAGAAATCAGCTGACACGGAAAAATCTAAATTCCGCAGATTTCTGCGCTACGGGCTACAACTACAGAAACATTCTGCGGTGTTGAGTTATCATTTACATGGTCCTCTGGTAAAACAGATCGTGTCAGCTGAGTCGGGCTTACGTCCCGGCAGGTTTACGTTCTGGATTAATTTCACCTTAATCTCCGGTTAAACATATTATCGACGTTACCGTTAAACATCGTTATCGACGTCTTCGCCTCCATGCAGATAACAGGGAGTCGGTAAAGTCGATAACTTTGTTTAACCGGAGATTAGTGTTAACCAGACATTGGTTGACACTTATCACCGGTTAAACATCGTTATCGACATTACCGACACCGTGTTATATGCATGGAGGCAAAAACGTCGACAACGATGTTAACCGATGATTACTGTCAACCAGGCTTTGAGCAACCGGCTATGCAAGCTATGTACATATAACAGATGTTAGCATAAAGCACAAATGCGGCTCAACAGACAGGCAAAAGGTTAATTTTGCCTTATTGCAATTTTTCGTAGATATAAAACTATCGGCAATTTCAAAGATTTTAAATGTTCACTTATTATTGACAAAAACACTACGGTAAGCTGCAAAAAGTGTTTAATTTGCCACCGAAAAAGATACACATATAATGCAATACTTACAAAGTTTTTAACTAAGAGATTAAATATGAAAACTTATAAATTTAAAATATTAATCTTTTTGTATCTTTCACTACGGTTTTTTTCTATTTTTTAGTACGAATATTGTGTGCTTCTGGTACGTCATCGTTTTCGTAACGTACCAACTCTGCTGGTTATACATGTTTAGATCAGGGTTGCCACACCTAGCACTGTACTAGCAAAAGTGGTACATTTTTTCATCGATTGTACCTTGGTACCCTATCATTTTTGTTGTTTGGCAGGTATTTCCTCATTTCACAGAACTCTTCAGAGTAGCGACACCGTTTATTTTTAGTCTGTTCCTTTGAACTTCGGACTAAAACCTGTGGAACTGTCAAACTACAATTTTACGCTCTCAAATGAGAGTAAAAGGAGAACAGATGCAGAAGTGCATAGGAACGCAAAAAGCACTATTTCCAGTAAAAACGTCAGACGGTTTGTTTAAATGTCATTGGTACTACACTGATTTGGCTGAAATATCACTAAATAATTATTAAAATCTATACATATTTAAATATTTCGTTGTTTACTTCCATTTTTTAACAAATATAAGGTACTTTGCTTTCAGCGCTTTCTGTTTTTGTTTGCACATGTAAATCAGCTGATCGTTTGACACTTTTCATGGACTTACAGGAAAAAAATCTCCGGACTAAATGCTGTAACTTCTGACTAGGAACAGTTGCTCATTTACTCTCTCAAATGTGTTCCCACTTACAGGTTTTATGTCAATAGGAACGACTTCCTGTAAGTTCTGACTAAATCCTGTAAACCGGACTGCTATTGGAACGGACTATTGGTTGGAAAAAACAATCGAGTTCGTATTAAAAATAAAATGGATATTTGTTGTTAGTAAATTAAAATAATAAATATGGTAAAGTTGAACAGTTTTTGACCAAAATAAAAATTAATATGGTACTTTTTCCGTTAAAATTATGGTAGTCTTAAAACTGAAAAGTGGCAACCGTCAGTTTATATTCCATTGGAAATTTCCAGCTTTGATAAGACAGCCAGACAGCTAGTAAACAATGATAAAACTAAAGTAGGCAATTGCAATTTCCGACCTAATGGTAAAATTTCTTGATGCACGTCGTTCATTGCACCAAAGCTGCGCTGTGAGTAAAGATTAAAATTTTCATTCAGTAAATAAATTATTATCATTACGTTGACATACATATGTATGTTCAATATTCTTTGCAGCCATAATCTTATTTCGAACACAATGACTACGCCAATGCTGCTCGTACACGGTGGAGCTGGTGACATAAGTGACGCGCGAGTGCCTGGCAAGACAAAAGGTATGAAACTGGCTTTGAAAGCAGGTTTGCCGCTGCTGATGCCTTCGCCTGAATGTGGTGGTATTGAAGCAGGTTCTGCTCTGGATGCCGTCGAAGCGGCTGTACGCGCTATGGAGGAGGATGAAAACTTCAATGCGGGTTATGGAGCATGCCTGAATAGTGATGGCAACGTTGAAGTGGAAGCAAGCATAATGGAAGGATCGCGGTTGCAAGCTGGCTGTGTAACTTTGTTGCACGACATCAAATATCCTATTTCAGTGGCACGTTGTGTAATGGAGAGAACAAATCACACATTTTTAGGTGGTGAAAGCGCACAGAAATTTGCTTTAGCAAATGGAGCTGAGCAATTGCCAGCGGGATCATTAGTAACACAAAGTGCACGTGATGCATTAAAGCAATTTAAGCAACAACAATCTGAGGGTAAAGATACCACATATGCGCCAACAGAATTGGATAAAACAATTAAAGAGCGACCAGGTGAACCTGGTACCGTTGGTGCTGTGGCTATAGATGCAAAAGGCAATATAGCAGTGGCCACTTCTACAGGCGGCATAACTGGCAAAGTGGCAGGGCGTATTGGTGACACACCATTGCTTGGTTGTGGCACTTATGCAGATAATAAGTGGGGCGGTGTTTCTACCACTGGTCATGGCGAGACAATTATGCGTTTCAATTTGGCACAAAAGATTATAGCAAACATTAGATACTGCAATATGTCGGCTCAGGAGGCGACCGAAGTTGCGTGCAAGGAGATGACTGAACGCTTAGGAGGTACCGGTGGCGCTATAACTATTGGACCTACGGGTGATATAGGCGTGGCTTGGACTTCAAAGCGCATGGGTTGGGGTTATGTGCGTAATAATGAATATATTTATGGTATTGACCACGGAAAGGTGCTTAAAGAACCATTTTAAAATATGCGTAACATATATTTTTGTGTATTCATTCGTTACCTTAATTCACAAAGGCCCTAACTAAAATTTATTTTATTTTACAGGAGAAGCAAAAAACATTACAAAAGAAGTATCCAAAGCAGGTAGGGCTTTTAGAATATATTAGGCTTTTAGTGTGTAATCTACCGACTTTTGTACTAAGATGAATTTCGTAAAAAAATGAGTTAGGGCCTTTCCATTAGTGCTGCAAAAACACCGGTGATTAAAACTAGATGTTCGATGTTTTTGTCAATAAAACATCGGTAGTGTCGATACTATCGCGTTTTCTTGGGTATTATAACTTCTTGTTTAAACTTGAAATCCTGATTAATTAACAAACAATTTTGTAACAAATTACATTAATTATTTTCAAATTATCCATTAATTAATTTAAAATTTAATTAGACTTATATTTAACTTCACATTGAATATTGCAAGTTATTAATTAAATTTAATTAATTAAATAAATATTCGCTCTTTAAGGCAATAATCTGGGGTACACTTCAAGTTTTTAGTTTTAAGTTTCCCAATTAGAGATCGAATGGCACTGACAAAATCATTTTAATGAGTAATAAATTCCCTAAACACTTATTGGTACGCTTTTGTGCTCAAATTCAGCTAAACTGTAAAAGAATATAAGTTTATTACGCTTTAATTGTTCTAATGATGGCATATCTTCTAAAAACATCGATGGTTTTCAAAAAAAATATTAAAACATCGATACTATCGATAGTGCTCCAATGCTTTTGCAGCTCTACTTTCCATATTAAGGTAACGATATGTATGTATAAAAAAAGGTTATTTAAATGCTAGAAAGTCCATTTTTTAGATTGAGCATAATTGTCGTCGTTTAAAGTACAAAACCGCGTATCGTCATTCTGCAAACCATTTGCAGCCAAAAATTGGAATTGCTCACACAAGCTCATGGCTCAATCCTTATCCATTCGTCCTGAAATATACTAGCCAGAAATGTGATTGTTTTACAGAAGAGAGAAAAATGTTTTAGCATGAGTGTTTTTACTCTCTTGAAAATAATTTATGCAACTCACATACGCGCCTTTGAATTATCTTGATACGCGATTTTGCATTTTGTTGATACGCGGTTTTGTACTTTAAACGACGTTATATCAAAGAAATATCAAACTTGGTGCCTTAATGCTGTTGGCCAAGGCCTTGCCTTATTCAAGAAAAGTTAAATAGGTTTTAAAAGCTTTGTAAAGCGCGATACTCATACAAATTGCCTGTTTAAGTCACCAGTATTAAAAATTTCAAATTTATTTTCTTTCTTTAATGAATTTAAGCATCAAAGGAAATCACATTTAAAAGGCATATTGAGCATACCTGCAATTTTTTAGAACAGCAAAATTAAAAGTATGTACCTATGTATATTGACCAATTTTCCAATTAAAAAATTACAATGAGAAAACACATCAGTCTGCATGAAATTAAATGTTTTTTTGCCGCCGAAAAGTAGGCAATGCATTTAGTACAGCATGAGCTTGTAAGCAGAGGAATTTAAAATTAAATATGTAGGTATGAATTAGGGCATTCAATCCCGAAGAATTTTAACAATGCCGGGTATGAATGCTCTAGTATGAATGTATGGACATATTTACTTACTTGCATTTATAAATATAAATATTTAAGATGCAAACATATCGAATGTACTCCGTATGCATCCAGATACGAATTATTGTGAATTACGAAAATTATTTTAAATAAATTCTGAAAAAATCGTTTCTCATTTTAATAAAAATGTTAGTTAACATTCCAGTGTTTTGCGCGGCATTTTAACCGCTTCCCCTCCATTTTTTCGCTCTTTCGCTCTTGTTACACTCCGCTTTGTGCTCTCATTAATTTACAGCACCAGTGTTCGTATTGCATTGTTTTTGTTTCGTTGTGATCACTGCACTTGTGGCTGAACCATGATGCAATAATAACTACAAGGTTCGATAAACTGACAGTTGTCTCTCTCGCACCGCTCCCTTAGCAGTGGCACCGTGTTGCTTCTTTGCAAATTTACATGGAAACAGTGCAGATTTCGTGTGAAATAAAAGTATAAGCTTTTGTGCAATATGTTTATTTGTATATGCATATGAAGCATATTTAACTGATAAACATAAACATTGGATGTTTACATCAATCTCATAGTAGTCTTATTTTAATTTTGAGTCATTTTGCAGTTTTTATACGGCTGAATAGCATACAAATTACGTAATTCACGTAGATATGTCAATATTACGTTCAACATTTCGTTTAAAATGGCAGATTTCCTGCAAATACATTAGAATGTACGAAAGGAATTTCACTACTAATTGCCTACTTTGCGCACTTTCTACTACCATTTTCGAAACAAGGGATTGTATTCTTGCCCTTTCTCTGTCCTTCGTAAATGCAACCTTTTGTAAGGGAGTGTCAAACCGCAGCTGTCAATAATTATCTAACCTTGTATTATTGAATCATGTGGCTGAACAAACTTTTATTAATGCGTTGGAAGTTTTAAAGTAGTTTTTATAATTTATACCACAACAAATCAGTAACAGAAAAAAAACGAGTGGAAAGATGCTTACTGAATATCCACAGCATACACGCCTCCTACTCCGAAGTGGTTATTTGGCATTTAATTAACAACTGAGAATTGTTACCGCAAAAAGGCCTTCGACCCAAGGTGCGCTGCCGATGTCGCAAGCGAAAGAACAGCGCCATTTCTCCAGTCTTTCGCGTCTGCTCTGTTCAGTTTCAAAGTAACTGGTGGTGTGTAAACGTGTGTTGCTCGGTGAAATTGAGGCGCGTTCCAGGTGATTGACTAAATATAAAAACTTTGTTGTTGTATGCTTGCGTTTACCGGTGTAAGGGAGAAAGTGGGGAAGACGTTTTTGCTGAATTTTCATTCAATAGCGCAGTGCGAAAGTGTAAAGAATTAGCTGAGCGGCAAAAACGAATAAAAGTGCAAATAGATATACATATATATTGCAGAAAAGTATATTTTTGAAGAATGTTAAGTATCAAAGAAAAAGAGAATAGCAGCAGCTAACAAGTGTGAAAAAAGTTATTTAGTTAAAGTGAACCGGTCTACAATAAAAATTAACACAAGCTTGTGAAGTAGCCGCGAGTGTGGGAATTTCTTTTATACAACGATGCGTAAGTGCCTTTATGTGTGTGTGAGATGAAGTTTTAAATGCAGCGAATATTTCGAATAAAGTTTTGTTGTAAAAAGTTAAAATAAGTGTGACGTACCTACGAGAGTTCAAAGGCCAAACATCGAACGGCAAAGGAGCGAGGTGTTTAAAAGTGGTAAACATTTTGTTACAAGTATTGCATAATACATATATATATATATACATACATACGTGTCTTCGCCTTTTTGAGAAATATGTACATATGTAGGTATGTATGTACATATATTTTATTAGCGTTTAAGCGTGGAGCATATTTGCGAAAATACCTGCCAAATCGACTTATCAGAAATTCCTGTTTTAATTTTCTTTCTGCGCTTTGCTCTTAGCTGCGTAGCTCATGCGTCGATTTTATGGTTTATATGTATGTAGTTAAGTACGGTTTTGTTTGCCCCTACATTCTTCCCCACCTTTTAAGCGCTCAATAACGTTGACATTCTAGTTCAAGCTGTATCACAACAATAACAATTAAAATAAAATCAAATGCAGGATAGCCATGTTTAATATTTTTGTGAAATAAAAGCTCTGATCCAGTACTCCATGAACTTACAGGATTTTACACGAACTTGCAGGATGTTGCAGGAAAAATGTTCCCGTACTCCAAAATCCTGTAAATGAGAGCGACTTTTGGAGAGTTGTGTAGAGAATGAAGTTGCAAGATTTTACCCGAACTTTTTCTTCTGGTAAAATCATGAAAAGTGTCAAGCAATCAGTGGTTGACGTTTTTACAGGAAAAATGGATTTTTTGTTCCCGTACTTTTCGTTGTTACTTTTTACTCTCACTTCAGAGAGTAATTTTGCTGTTTTTACACCCGATTTACATGATTCAAGTACTTGAAAGCAATTCTTGCTCATTCTCCTTTGTGTTTTCTATTTGCTTTTACACGTTTCAATTCTGTTGAATTCAAGTTTTTGGTTCTTTAAATGGGAAGCAACGAAAATGCTAAAAGCAAAGCAAGAAAGTTGAAACGACTTGACGGTACAGACGCATGTGTACTCGTCCCTTTTCTTCTCACCCCCTCTCTTCCACATGCGAGCAGAATTGAATTCAATACTTGAACTGTGTAAAAGCAGTCTTACAGTTTTTCAGGATTTTTCACGAAAAGTATTGGATCAGAGCTAAAATTCGACACCAATAAGCAAAAATTACAATGCGCCAAGCGGTTGTGCGCTTTTCTTGACCATGGGCTGTCAGTTCGGTGACTTAACTCTATTTATGTATGTAGAACACCGGAACCTTCCAATGTGGTTGTTGTGACAGCATAAATATTCCCCCAACACAATTTCGGAGAATGTTGCTGAAGCAACAGTCCTTGAACATCAAAGGGCTTTTACGAGCAATATTTAGGAGTCGAAATGTGGCGTATTAAAAGCTGCCATCCAAAAGACGAAGCTGCACAGCAACTCAACACTGTTGCCTGCATTGGATACAATGTGCACGGTTGAAATCGAGAACGAGATAATCGTGAAGGCATAACGTTCATCATGCATCACACCGCGCAGTATCATCTCATTTCGAGCAGACATCGACCGCATTGATACCGCTCTAGAATGTCAGGGCATTGTTATCCCGTTAGGCGATGTCGAGCTCGAAATATTTAACGTTGCCAGTTGCCCGGCATGATATCGCCCTGATAAAGGTGACTTCAGTGCACACCGCGATCTTTCGCAATCAAGTCTGTGGAACTTTCGTAGGGGAATATATTTGCTGAGCAGATATACTATTCGACATAATGCACAATAAACGACGATATACCTAGTAAGCGCTGGTCTGGTAAACAGCACAATGTGGCGACCTAAGCTGGCCAAAATACTCGGAGTAACATTCGACAGCCTGCTCTCCTTCTCTGCGCACNCAGAGCCGCAACAAGGTCCTCAAGTCGCTAGCCGGCAGTACTTGGGGCAAAGACAAAGAAACGTTGCTGGCAACATACAAGGCAATAGGCCGGCCGGTTTTGAACTACGCAGCGCCAGTGTGGTCGCCGGGGACTAGTAGGACGCAGTGGACGAAGCTACAGACTGCACAGAACACCGCACTCAGGACAGCGACAGGATGCCTCCTGATGTCGCCCGAAAACCATCTTCACGGCGAGGCGCAAATGCTCCCGGTAAAGGAGCACAACATCATGCTCTGCAAGCAGTTCCTGGTCGGGAGCCACAGAAGTGGCCACCCAAACAGACAGCTGCTTGCAGAGGAGCCCTCGCCTAGGCACGTCAGGAGGCATCTATATGAACTGACGGACGAAGTCCAGAGGTTCATCAAGCAAACCTCTGGACCCGACAACTTACCGACTGGCCCTGAACGGCATCACAGGGAGTCAGTCTCGAGTTATGTAGACTCTAGACCTGTGAATGCCGTTCTAGGCATACCGACCCCGGACACAGACGAGACGGAGCTTCATTTGCCTCGGGAGACGCGAACTACACTAGCACAACTTCGCTGCGGCTACTGCAGCAGGTTAAACTCCTACCTTTGTAGATTGAATGAGGATGTGCCAAATGAGTGTCCGGATGCGGAGAGACCCCACATGACTCGAAACATCTCTTCGCATGCCCGGAAAACCCGACAACCCTAACGGCCTTGTCCCTGTGGACCAACCCTGCAGAAGCTGCACGCTTCCTCGGCCTGCCGTTAGTGGAACTTGGCGACAACGACTGAGATACCAATCGACCTGGGCGGGGTTGTTGTAGCAACAACAACAACCTAAGCTGGCGTTAGCATCAGAGTATCTGCCCATAATCGTCTCGATCCATAAACCTTCTGACTTTGCTTCCGCGGAACACCGAACCGGCATCAACTTTAACAAAGGTGACTGGAACGGCTTTGCGGAAGTTACCGAGATCACTTCCACTGCTCTTCCCACACCAACCGACGTTCATGCAAGAGAACGTAAGTACCGCAAGGCTATCACTGCTACCACAGCCAGCTTGATCTCTTCTGGATATATTGCGGAAACCTGCCCAAATTTCCCCAGCTCAAGTGGCTGTTATAGCAAACGAGCGTGACATCCTTCGCCAGGTTGGTACCAGGAATTCCTTCATCAGGGATCTCAATTTGAAGATACCGCAATTGTTCAACTTACACAAGTAGAGCAGTTTCACCTCTGGTGTCAGCAAGCTTTCGTCAACCGAATGCAGGATGCTAATCATCTGCCCCCGCTAAACCTATTTAACTACGCTTTAGTCCTACCTCCTCGCAACATCACGTTTCCTGAGACTATTGCTAGTTAAACTTAAGGATAACGATTGCAAGATTAGCTGATCTAAGCAGAGCTAATTAGCCGTTTACATCGCTCAACACAGGTTAAACTTTTTTTTGTTAGTTTTTGAGAGTTTCACATTAATTCTTCCAAATGGAATAATTCTAACAACATTAAAAATGTTAGCTTTGTGTTTAGCTCAAGTCATGTGTATGTAGTTCTACGATTTAAGTTTTTAACTTGTAATTTTGAATAATATTAACGAACTCAAAATACACAAAATAATACCAATTCCAAAATATATGGCAATCCACAACATAAGCAGTGGTTGGGATGCGATCAGTGTGTTGTAGCAGTGCAGCAGATAGACGTGATAAATACAGAAACGTGAATAAAAATGGATAAAAACAAACGCAAGTCATTAAGCGGCGAAATACTGAAATGCCGGGAAAACCGGTTTTACAACTTCAAGTGGACAATATGCAGAGCTGCTAAGAGATAAAGAAGACTATGAGCAACAGCAGCAGCAGATGAATGAGATGTTGGTTGAGGAGAAGATGTATGAGTATGTATGTATGAACCTGGGAATACATTGAATACACCGGAGTGCGGGTGGAATGCTAGCGACGTACTCATGTATGTATATATGAGCGTTTGCGGCTGTTTTGGCGCAGCGGGAAGCTGCTGCACTGCTTTCACTGGAGTTGCTCTAATTCAACCAAAAGCTTAAAATAGTTCAGTTTCCTTTGGAGGTGCTTATATCGGAAATGAAACGTTCAATAGATAAGTAACTAACCTAATAATGATCCCGTTAAGAGGCATCGAACATACTAAGTATGAATATCTGAAAGTACATACCGTAATAAGGTTAAAAAAGATGTAAAAAAAAAAAGATGTAAAAAAAAAAAGATGTGAAAAATGGGTATTCCCAAAAATTATTATGCAAAATAAAAACAATTTGCCTATTAAATCATAACACGGTGCTAAGGTTGAATATGTAAATATGTACATACATAGTAATTCCAATGGTTAATTGATATGAAATGGGGTATGTTTTTGAGATCTTTACAGAATGCTCCTCCCATGATTTCGAGGTAGAAGTATCAATATTTATAGCCCCAGGATGACAAAGTTATAAAGTTACTCCAGGATTTCATACCGCAAGCTAGCAGCCAAAAATAAAACTATAAACAAAACAAAAAACAATTTTTGAATAGAGCGGTTAATCGTCTGACAACGATAATGACTGAGGCCTTCGAACTATCATGCACTTACACTTGCTCAAATATATATTGCATAAGATCACGACTTGTGGCCAACGTTACATGCACAAAATACTTATGTATGTAGGTCTCTTAAAATGGTGAACGAAATCTGGAAATTAAAAAATTTAAGGAAAATTATGTCTTCGAAATGAGAAGGTAAAGGGATCCCACGACAGCCATTTATACGCGCTCGAACGATGGGGTTTTACTCAATGAGGGGCTGTTGTTTCGATATTTACCTGTTTAAATCTGCGAATTCTACGAATATTTGGGAAGCAACCCTGCAGCTCCAGGGAAGCACCGAGCCGCCATTGTCTTTTCGGCAACTCACTTGAGCATGAGCGTAACTCCCATCACTAGACAAAGCACATTGAGGCATCCTCTCTTTCAGGGGTACTTAAACGGTGAACTATGAACTATTTGAGTTGTCTGTTAGCAGTCGTTAGCAATGTTTCGAGATCGCACTTCTAAACAAAGAAGAATTCTACCTCTCAAAAATTCCTCAGTGGACAATGATATTTTATTACACCGTAGCCTACCTGTCAAACATCCCTGAAATTTAATCAAACCACTTAGAACCGTTTAAGGAGTTTTTATATGTATAAATTCGCTAACTGCTTCCTTATGTTTTCCCGAAAGTTGTATGTCTTAAAGAAGCGAGAGCTTGGCATTCGCACAGGAATTGAAATACTGTTTCTTTGCTGCAACTAAATCGCCGCTGCGGCTTATTCTGCTGTATGGAAGACTTATTCTACAAGCGTGTTTTTCTAGTGGCCAAATGACCGGTGATGGTCGCTACAAGTTTAAATACCTGTACCCATTATCTTCTTAGCAGCTCTGCTGTTCTTTTCCTGATAGTCAGTCAAAACAAGCTTCCACCTTGACCAGTTCGTCTTCTCTCTCGTTGGCCAGGAACCCAGACAAGAGAGACTGGTCTTTGAACGCAGCTCCATGTTGAATTCTTTGATCAGCTTAGACTTCGTTTCAGTAGAGGATATAGCCAGAAGGGGCAAGATTGCCGCTCTGTTTTGTTTGCTTTAAGCTGGCCAGACCATACTTGGGCGCCGCAGGTTAGGATTGGCCTTAAGATAGCGGTGTACCTCCACATCACAAGTTTCGGTTTAAAAACTCAGTTTCTATTGAAGATACTTGTGGAGACTTTTCCAGAGAAAGATCTTATATATGTGTATATCTATTAGCCTTTCCAGTGCTTTAAGAACAAAGGAAGTCAGGCTTAGGGGTCTTAAATCTTTCGCCGTTTCGCGGTTTTTCCTAACAGGTTTTGGTGAACACTACTTGCCTCCAGCTCTGGGGATGAAGTTCATATTAAGACAAGCTCTATATAGGGTTTCCAGTAGCGGTGCTGTGTGCTCCTTTACTTGCTGTAACTGTCGGAAACCGGGCTCGAACCCAGACCTGCGGAATGGTAGCGCGCACTTCTAGCCACTACACCACAGCGGCCGCCTTGGACCTAAAGTACTCGCTAATCTTTCGCCGTTTCGCGGTTTTTCCTAACAGGTTTTGGTGAACACTACTCGCCTCCAGCTCTGGGGATGAAGTTCATTTTAATAAAAGCTCTATATAGGGTGTCCAGTAGCGGTGCTCTGTGCTTCTTTACTTGCTGTAACTGTCGAAAACCGGGCTCGAACCCAGACCTGCGGAATGGTTGCGCGCATTTCTAGCCACTACACCACAGCGGCCGCCTTGGACCTAAAGTACTCGCTAGAAAAGGTTCCTTACGCTATTTCTAAGAGTTCTAAGCTCCCCATTCCTCCAGGACGGGGATTTCTTTTTCATGGCACTCAGTGGTATTGATCTTTCATAGGCTTTGGTCATTAAAATATTTAACTACATACTTACATTCATTAAAAAATTCACAAATGCATTCACCAACATACCTATGCGTGATCGTACAAAAATACCAAGAAGAGGCAATCAATTTATTGAACATTATTACAAAAGCCTAACAAGTTTCATTACAAACTAACTTCCCATCTCTGCATCGTGTAACTTCATTAGCCTTCAATTGTATTCAATAACAATTTAAAGTGATTCTCGTCGTGTCACTTCCTCCCGCAAGCAGTAGTGAACCGTAACGCGCGACAGTGGTGTGGCAAGACCCAGTGTTGCCAGGAGTTAAAATAAAAAAGATATATTTCGCCAAATAAAAAAGCAAAAAAAGCTAAATGGCCAAAAAGGAGGTTAAAAAAAGACCAGCCTTTTCAACATTTCATTAACTCTTATATACAAAGAGGTGGTACAAATGTACCACAGAGCAACAAAAATGTAAATACCCCGACAACCAAAGTACTTACGATCATGAAAATTCATGAAAACCTTGTGCAAACATTTTTAAACCGCTTCCGTTTAATAATAAAAATATTTTATAATACCCAGACGTCTTATTTGAGTGTATGCGATTTTACAGTATCAGTTGCAAACTTCGCAACATATTTGGCGAGAGTTATGCTACAAATCAGCGAAACATGGTCGGCAGTATGTGACGCATCAGCAGAGGCGATGAAGGGACTAAGGACCCCCGATTGGCTACGGCATAGCAGCGGCGAGTAACTACCTTTCTCCTTCATGATGTAGGGCTTGCCGTCGTTCTGGTTGGGTGCGGAGTTCTACGAAATAACATGCATTTCCTGGTTTTACAGGGACACTTGAGAGCCCCTGAAAAAACTGTTAAAATATAAACAGGACGGGTTCGAACGGAGCGATGTCGCCGAATGATATTCACTTAGGTAAAACTGAACCAGAACAAAAATTTAGTGCTACTACAAATATTCTGGAGGATCATGGTGGAATAATAACAAGGTGTTGTCAGTAGCGACGTGTTTGTTGTAATTTTGACAGGATCGGCATGCTTATTTTCTGTGCTGCCGATCATAATTTTTATACTACTATTCTTTAGGAAATACATAGTATTTAAAATACTCCATTTTAGTAATTAGTTTCATTGCGATTTATTAAGAACTTGGTGTTCTCAGAACGATATTAATATTTAAAATTTGCTGGGTTTGTATACGTTCTGTCCTCAAAATGTAGAAAAAATAAAATATATCGTGGTTATCAATGGAAAAAGACGTACACAAAAATCATATGGATAGGCGATTTTTTTGATATTAAATAACTTTTGCTGCATTGTCATAATATTGAGCCAAATGGACAACTGATATACTAGAGTAGAGTGGCTACATGTTAAAATTAGGAATTCACTTATATATGCGATATTTTTGTGTTGTAATCTATTTAAAAAGTCATTTACAATCTAATAGGTAATTGCCTTACTATACAACATTTACTTTTTTGTAATTTCTAATATATAACAAAGCCCTGTGGAGCTGCAATACAGACACATATTCAGGCTTATAAGCCTGTAATTATATATTTTTATAGATTTATTTTGAAATAATATGCACAAACGGATTAAAAGTAGTACCTTTTCTACTACTTTAAAATGCGCGACCGGAATAGAACTGCCGAAAAAGTGAGGTTAAGTTACTGACAACACCTTGTTATTATTACACCATGGTGGAGGATTGTTTTTAAAAATTGCTAGTTTGAAATTAAAAAAAAAGCTAGAAAAAAGCCACGAAGCTAAATCCTAAATTTCCAAGCTAAAGAGCAAAGAAAAAAAGCTAGATCCAGCCTCGAAAAGGCTAAACTGGCACCACTGGCCAGACCAGCCTGCATACCATAGCCTTTGTTGGCGTAAAATCATGTGTGCATGTGCATACATAAGTACAAATCCATATACATACATGTGTATGTACATCCATACACATTAAGGTATGGACATACATTATCACATACAATGGCGAAAGGTGTGCGCATGCGTACACTCCCCCGGTTTCAACAGTACGTGTTCTGGACCGGATTCTCTCTTTTTCCTGTTCTTTCGCGACATAGCGCTCGACGATATTGAACGCAAGTAGAATAGCATACACACATACATACATACCTGCATATATAAAAGCCTACTTTCAAATCAAGACCGACTGGCTTGTTTGTTTGTCTTGCTGTCATAAGTTGTCTGTTTATTGTGTGTGCGATATGTATCCAAATCTGTTGGGGTTATTCTTCCTCCTCATTTTTTCCTCTGAATGCACTCGCAGCCATTGATTTTATTATTTTCTTTTTATTTTCCTGTTTTTGTTTTTTCTTTAAAATATTAAATTAGACGTTTTCCGGCTTGAGTTGAATTTGTGAGATGTTTCTCATGCGGTTTTGCGTAATTCTAGTAGCCAATTTTGCGTTAAAGGCACGTGGGATTAGTAAACTGGTTAACCACTTGTGTGCTGTTATTTGGGTTGTTTTACCCTGTTTATTTTATGTATTGAGAGCTTACATCCATAACGACAGCAAATATTTTATGATTTTCGTGGACGTGTACGTGATTATAGCAGAATAATGCAAATTTGCCATAAAAGGGCATATGTACATATGAGGGGTGTGTAATCTTATAAGATTATATTTTCTCTTCCGGTATTGTTTTTAGTTTTTGGTTAAACAAAATCTTAAAGAGCGACGTCGGGTTCAAAATTAGCGTAAGAAAATCTTTCTAATAATAGTTGCGTTTTTTATCTGCCAGAAATAGTCAGAAACAGTGATCCTGAAATTTCCCTAAAATGGCTTGTCAAACCTTCAAATACCCCCGTACACAACACAAATAGTTTGAAGCATGATAAAAGCATAACAAGTTAAAATCATTGAGTGGCAGTCTGACGTATAATTTAAAAACTCAAAACTTGTTACAGTGTGTTAGAGTGTTACAGTCCATTTCCACAAAGTCCTAAATGCAGTTTATGCCAATGGGACAAAGAAGATTACAACTCGGAGGAGGTACTTGCTTGCTTAAGTACAAGCAAGCGAAAAGAAAAAAAGCAAAAATTAAGAAATAAGCCATATCGATCACTATATTTTAAAATTGCTGGAACTTACATGAGCTTTAACAGACAGTTAAGCTTTTGGTGTAAATAGGTTATTATTGAAAAAAAGTGAAAAATAAAATTTTTATCCGATCAGGGTAGTAAAAGGCTTAAAGTGTGTGCAATTAACCAGGCTAGTGTTTTAAATTATTAAAAAAAAAAAATATTTATAACGTCACAATTAAAACAAGTAAAAAAGTTTAAGTTCGGGCGGAGCCGAACATTAAGTATTAAATATAGTTTTTTCACCTTTCCGAAAACTGCCGCTACATGATACATGATAGGCAGCACCCTGCTTTACCGCTATTTCAAACATATTCGAAATATCGAAGTTTCAAGCATTTCTGAAATTTACCGTTATATGAAAAGTGGGCGTAATTTTAGTCCGATTTCAATAATTTTCAATGTTTTGCTTTTATGTGGCAAGCACAATAATCATACAGAGTTTGGTACAAATTGATCGAACGATTACCGAGATACACATATGTGGTCATAAGTGGGCGGTGCCATGCCCATTTTCCAAAATTTTATCATAAACGTATTTTTTGCTAAAGAACCATTATATGGGAGGCCCACTGAAAGAAGTCTGGTGAGGAAATGTGATGATTTCCCAAACAGCTATCACTTCTACCATTTTTATAAATTATTTTTGCTTTTCCTCAATAGTTTTTCATTAAAAACGGCATCAAGCTAAAAAAAATTGTTGAATGTAATTGTTATAAGGCCACAAATAACAAAAATAAATAACTTAACTTGGTACATTTTAACTTATTTTGGTCCTTTTTACTTGTATATTGTGGTACACAAAATTTTGATGAAGTGTCAATCGTGACGGTCCCTGTTTTAATAATAGAGTGGCGCTTACACATACGTTAGTGTTTGGCCGAACGTCTCCGATTTGTGGCGTGGGCCTTGATGTAGTCACACAAAGGGGTGGGACCTACACTTTTACGCCGGCTCCGAAGGGTGATTGTATTTTTATGAGAAGCTGTTTTTCATGGCAGAAATACACTCGAAGGTTTGCCATTGCCTTCCGAGGGGCGGCCGCTGTTAAGAAAAAACCTTTTTTCTATAACTTTTTTTGGTGATGTTGCTCTGACCACAAATAAGCTATATTCTCATGAATTAAATGAAATTATAATCGTTGAGGTATTTTACAACATGCAATAATTGATTTTGCAATATTCCCTCTAAGTATTTACAAAACATCAAATGAACTTTTATCACATTGCATTTATTTATTTTATTTATGCATTGGGAGAAAAAAAAACTGTTTATATCGATCGAAGTTTTTCATCGCAAGTTATCAGTGATCAGATTGTACCACGACAATTCATTAATAGTAGCAATAATAGAAATATATGTACATATGTACATATGCACATATGTAAGAATGTACGTACATACATTAGTATATCATAAATAACAATTACCACAATATTTCAAAGCAAATATTTCGCAGTGACAGTTGTCATTGTCAATTATGTTGTTGGCTTTGATATTTCTGCGATAAATCAGCGACGAGCATCTTATTGGCGATCGGAAGTCATAAAGTGGGAAACGATAAAGTTAAGGAAACAAAATACTTCGCGAAATATTCTGTTCGTATGTATACACCCTCATCATCGGCGTAGCCAGAATGAAATTTAAGGGAGGGGGAGGGGGGGGCTCGACCCTATTTAGCTGGCATTTCAGGGTACTATTTTATATATATATAAGGAAAATTTGAAAGTTAGGGGGGGCTCGAGCACCCCCTGCCCCTACCTGGCTACGCCCATGACCCTCATGTCAAATATATCAAACATGTAGTGAAAATAGATGCATACCCTAAAACCCTTATGGATTTACTATATTTTGTCATCACCTTGAAGGCAGTCGAGCAGTTAGAAGTGCGAACTACTGCCCCACGGACCCAGCTTCGATCCATGGCCCGAGCACCAGCCAACAAAGAGTATTTTTCTTAAGCGGTCGCCCCTTGTCAGCCAATGGCAAACTTACGGGTGTACTTCTGCCATGAAAAAGCTGCTCAGAACTGTAGACCCTTCCCTCCATAATATAAAGGAGTAATTTGCGCAGCTCATCAACTCTTCGAAGACATGTGAGGATAACTCTTTCTTTACCAAGTTGTCATCGACTGATCTGTATACACTATATCTTTGGTTCCTACACCAATCTCTATGGTCCGGCTGGGTTATGGAGCCTGCCCAAGAAAAGTTGACCACGCGGCTCTCGAAGCATATTGTAGTAATGTCTATTAGACATTTTTCCTAATTCACTCTTTACATTAATTCGATATCTTAAACATCGAGACCTTTAGCCTTCCATTGTGGTGAACAAAGTATGCGACTACTTTTTTTGCGATTTTTAAATGTACCTCAAATTTTTGACGGAGAAATTAGTACCTAAAAAGATATTCCTTTCGGAACCACATTCTGCACGGTGCGACTATGTAGTTCTGTGATTAAAACATGCTTCCTGCCGTTCGGAGTAGCCAATATATTTGTATTATGTAGAGCTAACCATTTGTATGTAGAACTTTTGGGAATAAATAGCATTTTACTACTACTTAAAAAAAAATATATGGGGAAATCTGGGAAATAGTCAACCAAAAATATTAATTTCATATTTCTTTTCACACTTATTTATTTGAGAAATGTGATTTGCCTATTCTACTTCTTTGAATACAATAGCAATACTTATTGCTTTAAAAAATCAATTTTCTCAACGAAAAAATCAGTAACGTCCGACACGTAATGTTCGCACATATATGTACAATCATTTGTTAGTTAATACAAAATTTAGTTTGTTTTTGTAATACATTTTGATAACTTCATTATTTTCTCTTTAAAGTATTCTTGTGGCTTGTGTTCTACATGCATGAAAATTTTCGGAAAGCTGTTGTCTTTGAAGATCATCGGGTCGGCACGGGTTTATGTTTGTCAACAAAAGAGTACACAAGTTTCCAAGCTTTAATTGCGCTACAGTTCAATGACAGTTATTGCCAAATGTAATTAAATGCGGTGGATTTTGTTTGAAATTTTGTGTGCTATCTTTGAATACATCACTTTTTTTTGTCATACAATATACACATGTACAATATACATACATATGTACATACATTTGTATACATATAAATTAGAGCTTCATAAACTCAGCAGTAAGTATTTTGTGTTTTTCGAACATGTCATTGAACTTTTATACGTTCATACAATTGATGGCTTGCAATAAAGTAGTGAATGAATTCCATAACTAACATTTACAGCTATGGCTTAAACCAGAGGTTCCCAAACTTTTTGCTCTCTTATACCACTTTACTCGTTCCGGTGGACGCACTGCTGCTACATTTATACCATATTCCAAGATTGCCCAAGAAATAAGAGTAATAGTTCTACCTATGGAAATTTGCGTCGCGGACGAGTACCAAACCCAAATTCGGAGTGATAAAAATAAAATGAAAAATAGTTGTATATTTTCTTACATTATAAAAACATAACAAGGTAAAACCATTGAGAGGCAGTCTGACGTTTGCCAACAATATAATTTTAAAATCAAAACTCAAACTCACACACACATTCTCATTTTCAATCTCAAACAACAACAATTGTGAACAATTTAATTTTTTTATTTTCAATTTTATATGATTTTAAAATGTTGGCAAACGTCAGAAAAAAATCATGGCCGACGAAATGAGAGAATGAATTTACCTTGTAATGTTTTTATCATGTTTTCTTATGTGCTCTGTAGACACAGAACGCTCTTTTATAAGGAGTAATATTTTGAGTGGCATTGGAGCGTGAGGTAAATTTGAGGCGAAGAAACTGAGTTAAATAATTAAGCTGAGAGCGTTGTTTCTTTTTTAACTCACAAAAGAGGAAATTAACGCTGATTGCTCTTGAAATGGAAGTTTTATTCCTCAGTGAGGAATTTTTCGAACTCTCTCTTAAAATACACTAAAAAAAAACAAATAAGGGAGGTTTTAAAAAAGAAAATTAAGACTTACTAATTTAACCGTCGGGTCGATATCCCCGCCTAACTGGAAAAACATCTTTTCAAGTCCGTGGACCAAAAATAATAAAATATATTTTTCGCCTTATCTGTTTTAATTGTTCTTTGTTCTCTTAACCGACGTCTCCACCTTCTACCGATTCTGTTAAGAAGCTAAGATAGAAATGTCAGGTGGAGATCGAAAATTTGCACTGTTAAAACATATCTGTCTTACCGAATTTCTTACCACCACTGTCTTAACATCAACCGTCTTTCCGTAGTTTGACAGCTGAATTTTAATTTTACAGTGCCATTTACGTTGGGTAGAGATCGATCTGATTGACTTTTGCCACTTTGAAATTGAAATGTTGAGGCAGCAGGTTGCCCACATGAGAAAAAGGGACAGAGTTAAAACAGAAATTTGAAAGATGTCAAGACACCTTTAGTAGAAGGTGGAGACGTTGGATCAATTCTTCGGAACAGTTTATTATCTGCCGATATTAGGTAAAGCCAAGCCATCATATTTGTTCTTCACAATTGCAATCAGATAAATTTTCGTGGACCCCCACTCAAAACTTGTGAACCCCTTCTTTCACGCCGACATTGATCCTCGTCTAGTCTCCTATGGACTCCTGGGGGGTCCACCTGGCGGCTAATTGGAGGTCCACCGGAGGTCTTCATAAAGGTCCACCCGGAGGTCCACCCGGAGGCCCACATTGAGGTCCACCTGGAAGTCCACATTGAGGTCCACCTGGAAGTCCACATGGGGGTACACCTGGAGGTCCACATGGAGGTCCACATTGAGGTCCACATGGAGGTCCACATGGAGGTCCACATGGAGGTCCACCTGGAGGACCACCTGGACCACTTTGGGAATCACTGGTCTAAGCAAAGAACATATAAAACTAAAGATGCATAGTGATTCACACGTCCCAACAAAAGGCTACTATGCACCTTCTTTGGTTTAAATACGACATGCACATAAATTCCGATCCCAAAATGCTCAAAGGTGTCAACATAATAACTACTGGCTTAATTACAGCTATTTCTATTTAACTGAACTTTCAGTATCGATTACATATGTATGTACTTATTCGCATTTAAGGAAAATAAAGAAAATCTCAAACGATTTTGTATACAAACCCTTTTGCACTTGGCCCGTCAGTTGTGCCCGTTTTCATTCACGACATTCAGCACAAGTCAGCCCAATCGTTTAATTTTTATGCATTTGCCCATGCTCAAGTTATGATAAAGCTAGTACTGTTGGCCATCAGCGTTGCCGTTTTGATCCAATCGGAACTAAAGAGATACTTTTCGCACGAATTTAGGGAGGACACGTTTTTTTTTTCTCAGTATAAATTTGGATAAAATTCTTAAGGTCAAATGCATTCCCCTTAAAGTTTTATTCATAACCATACTTTTTAAGCTTTTGTGGCAACAATAAATAACGAGCCCAGGCATTTCTTAAGAGAGTTAAAAAAAGTTTGGATTTGGAAATTGTTTTTACAAATAGAAGATATAAAATATTCGATTAAAAAAATCAGTGATAAAATCTTCGATTCAAAATTTTAGTAAAAAACTAAGATTTTTAGTTGCACTGCGTACATTTGTTGCAGTGCTTCGGGCCATAGTTGCTGTTGCTTTTGCTAGTTCTGAATAGTTCGCATGTTCAGAGAACATTGAAAGAGCTCAAATTCGTGCGGCTATAGATTTTAAAAGCGAGCTAACTTTTCAAAAGGTTCTTAGGTTTTTATTACCCCGGTTCGGTTCAGAACTATCGACTTCTGTTCTTCAAACTTCTTCGTTAATATCCATGACCCTAAAATTGTTGGACGGCGTAATTTGATAAGTTTGTATTACCCAGCTAGTTTTTATTCTTGTACGATCATAAAAGTCGTTCAAGTTAGTAAGTATTTTATTACAACGCTTTTATCAACTTGCAATGTTGTGTTCCAGAAACTTTCAATGTTGTGTTCCAGAAACTTTCAATGTTGTGTGTCCGACACCATAAAGCAAAGCTTTGAAAAGCTCCTATAAAAAAGCATAGTGAATAGGGCGAGGTAGATGACATCTAGATGTCGCCCTATGTACTACGTTTGCTACACCGGAAATAGACGACACGCCATTTCTTTAAATAAAATTAATTGGTGCTCGTTTGTATGTACATACATATGTAAATGCATGTGTGTGCACCTTTCTATTAATATCGTTGAATTATTTTAATATCTATTGCAAAATTTTATTCAGACAGGACTAAAAAGTAGAAAATAAATAATATAAAAAAAACTTTTTAATATACAACGCTTTTATAAATGGACTAAAAAGTAGAAAATAATACTTCTCAGTCCCATAGAATTTGTTTTGATAACTTTTGATTTTGAAATTTTAGCAAAAGTCATTATAAACAATCTATGAAATTGAAAATGAAAAACGTGGAGCGCATGCAATACAAAGCATTCGATTTAATTGACAATAGTCAAACTACATAACGTAGACCTAAAATTTCTACAGCGAAAGTAGAACTTTGAAATCGATTTTAAGCGGTCGTTATTCATATACCCACATACATACATTCATATATTACTTTTCATATCAATTCAAGTGTATTACATGCGCCCCACGCTTTTCATTTTCAATTTCATAGATTGTTTATAATGACTTTTGCTAAAATTTCAAAATCAAAAGTTATCAAAACAAATTCTATGGGACTGAGAAGTATTATTTTCTACTTTTTAGTCCATTTATAAAAGCGTTGTATATTAAAAAGTTTTTTTTATATTATTTATTTTTAATCAGATAAGAACATAGACAGACGGCAGTGCAGATCCGGATTAACCCGTAAATTTGGTATTATCTCTCTTAATTCTCAAACTTAATGCAAAACACGAGCATTTTCGATGACAACACTAACCAAAACTTGAGAAATTAGAATACAGAGAACATGGACATCTACCTCGTCGTCGGTAATGCAAGCGCCATACTAATCCAGATAGGATTCCAATTGAAATTAGATTACAATTTACATATTTGAATTAGAACGGTGACTGAATCACCAAGTAGAGAAAACGAGTTTGACGTCCGCGGTGAAAATTCAATTTTAGCCAAAGTTTTAGAGATATTAACTTGAAACTTAGTTTGATTTTTAAGAAGAGCATGAGTAACTAGTTCTAACTGGTAGCAAAGGGGCCTGTTCCGAACTATCCCAAAAAAGACTAGTAAAAACATAAGTTTTGAGATTAAGATGCTTTAAAGATATATTTTTTTTGGAGTAAAACCAAACAAATTGTATGACATATGTTCGCCAAATTTGAAGGAAATTTTATGCTGATTTTTAATTTGAAAAAAAAAAAATTAAAAATATAGGTCAATAGGACCCTTTTTATACCAAAACGGCCGCCAAAGTAAAACAAGGGTCAAAAATTCTTGAAATTTTGAATTTATAATGCCCAGATTTCCCTACAAACCAAAAAATTATCCCCAAAAAAAGCTGATATAATTAGCGGATTACTTAATTCGCATTACTGCCGTCTGTTAGGGTATACTTTTTGTCAGATCAACTGCGCTGTTACCGTCTGTCTATGCTATAAGTCCGGCTGTTTATGTAGAAAACGGATCCTACAAATATGTACCACTTAGCAATATATATGAGCAAAATGTATACATTTTTATAAATTTTTAAATTTTTATGTGGTACATATTTTTAGGCTTTGTTTTCTGCATACATATCCGCAGTCTAGCTATAAGAAATCGTATTGTGATACATTGTGTATACATAAATGACTCGAAATTCAGTAAAAATAGTGACTTTTTATTGGGTAACCTACAGCTGCCGTCAATCGATTGAAGACAACTCTTCTATATCCTTCTTCTTCTTTATTAGCGCTTTTGGCCGTGTCCAAAACATCACGCCAGTCATTTCTCTTCTGTGCCAACTGACGTCAATTGGAAATGCCAAGTAAAGCCAAGTCCTTCTCCACCTGGTCTTTCCAACGAAGAAGAGGCCTTCCTCTTCCTCTGTTACCAGAATCGCGACCCGCGTTGAATACTTTCAGAGCAGGAGGGTTTCTGTCCATTCGAACGACGTGACCTAGCCAGCGGAGCCGCTGAATTTTAATTCTCTGCACTATGTCCATATCGTTGTAAAGCTCATACAGCTAATCGTTAAATCGTCTGCGGTATTCGCCATCCCAACGCGTAAAGGCCCGTCAATATTTCACATAATCTTTCTCGCGAATACTCCAAAAGCCGCCTCATCGGATGTTGTTATTGTCCATTCTTCTACGCCATAAAACAACACGGGCATGATAAGTGAAACTGTGGTTTTCGTACGTCGAGAGAGATCTTTACATCTCAATTGCCTACTCGGTCTAAAGTAGCACATGGTGGCAAGGGTGATTCTCCGTTGGATTTTAAGGCTGATGTTATTGTTGGTGTTAATGCGAAGTCGTCTACTTTTTTAAACTTGTCACTGTCAACAGTGATGTGGGTATGCTCTGACTGTTTGTGTGATGACAGGAGATACTTCGTTTTGTCCTCGTTCACCACCAGACCCGTTCCACTAAAAAATACTAACAAATACTTGTATTTATGTATGTATGTTTACCAGCTAACGAAATTATTAGCCATGCTTTTATGCATACATATGTATGCAGGTACATATTTAGTAAGTAAATACCTACATTTATATTGTATAAAATATTTATCTCATGAGTCAGACTTTCATTTATTGTAAACACTAAATCAGATAAACCAAAAATCTTGCGTCAAAGTCGTCATAACGCTCAGCGCATCGTATTAGTTTCAAGGTATTTAAAATTTACTTTCAACTTATTTGAATGACTGGCATTGTGTAACGCGATATTAAATAAAAAAAAAACAAAAATGAAATAAATGTATTAATATGTACAGTGGTGGAAGAAATAATAGAAACTTTATATTTTGTCTATACTTCATTTGTTTATCGATGTTTAGTATTTTTTTTTTTTATAAAAGTCTAGCATGTTATATAACATTATATAAAAGGCTCCATATAAATCGACATCGCAAGCTTTTTACAAAAATTATAAAAATTCAAAAAATTTTACCAAAACTCCCCAAAAATTTCAAACTGTTTTAGAAAATTTTAAGGTACATATGCAATTTTATGGCCCACTAAAGTTTAGTAGGATAAATTGCATGTTTCAAGAGGCCAGAAAATTGCATTGATTTTTAATAATTTTTTTAGCTGACGATGTTGTGCTTTTTCTTCCATGTGAGGAATGCTCAAAACTTCTTTTTATATAGAAGAAAATGCCTAGGAGCGCCAATAAAAACAAAATTATTAAAAATAACGCGAAATTTCTAAAAAAAATTGTTTATATGATGCTCGTTATATAATGCGCTAGAC
>NW_016160994.1:48343-56704 GCF_001687245.7 Rhagoletis zephyria | reverse complement strand
CTTTTCAGATTTTAGTCCAAAAAGATAAGGAATGAACCTAATATATTATTATTAATAATTTGCATTTGTGCAGATACATAATATGTACTATTGTATTTGCGAATGTTTTTTTTTTAATTTTATATGGATACTTTTTATTACGCTACAAATTAACTTTTTGTTATAACTACATATTAGCAAAACTATGGCTAAATACCTTTTAGTTGATTATAATTTTACCAGCAACCATCAATATGCTATTACATATACTCACATCTTTGTGCGTTTGTGTAAAAATTTGGCTGCTTCCATAAGCGCTAGTAACTAAACAAAGGGTGCATTCCAAAACGTCAAAATACAAAGCATCAGTTTCTTTTTTTTCCAACCCGCACTAGAAGAAAAAGTCTAACCTTCGCAGCCTAGTTGAAAATGTGGTTGCCCACATTTTGGCATTACAATCTACTGAAATTTTGAAATAAAAGAAACTTATACTTTGTATTTTGACGTTTCGGAATGCACCCAAACTCGCTTCTCTTAATCTACCAAAATATCACTCCATTTAAAAGAAATCCGATGCTCGCAATCGTTTCGTAGGAATTTTCAATAGATCATCAGTGAGTGTTGACTTGCCGCTACTGATCTGTTTTGGTGTGTTAGGTGCTGAGGTGCTTGTGCTTGCACTACCCGCTGGCGTTTTGCGGGAATTCATAGCTTTCGATGTTGGTTTGGCCCTCCGCATTACTGCTCCAGGTGTCCGCTGCGGCGTGGGCATAATTGGTGTTGTGCCTATGCCTAATTTAGAGGTTGCTAAACGTCTTGCGGCCGGTGACATTGAAGCCAAGCGTTCCATGTTCGAACGTATGAATGGCGAGTTGATATTCTTACGTGCTGTGTCAGCCGCCCTTTGCTTCTGTGCACGCATCTTTTCACCCACTTTTTCTGCCAACGCTATTGCAATGTTTTCACGTCGCGAATTTTCGGTGATGGTGAAAGCTGGTCCTACATTAGGACGTACTGGCGTATCAGAACCATCGAGCCGAAAGGGTGTACCTTCGATTTCTCCCCATGTCATGAGCGGTGAAAACGCTTCCCCTGGTCGTGGTGATGGCGTCTTCACTAAATTAAACCCCCGAACCTGCGGTCCCTCGTCTTCCTCACCAAGCGTTATGGCATTACCATCTAGTCCAATTTTATTAATAAGCGCCTGAGATTGGTTTTTAGCTAACTCATTGTTTGATTTAGGAGTAGCAGGCTCAACAAAAGGATTACTGCTAAGTCGTGTGGCACTGTGCTGTATTATTTCCCGCTGCTTGGCAGCTTCCACACGTTCCTTTTCAGTAAGTTCTACACCATCAGGTATATACATAATAGAGTTTTTGTTCGTGTAGCTCCATGTTTCAATCTGTAAAAAAAAAAGATTTAGTAGCCTTTAAGTGCTAAATATGAATACACAGTCAAAGGGATTATTTGTTATTAAAAAACCTTTCGCAATGGATCTGGTTCATCAAACTGCTTTTCAATGGATGGTAGCGTTAACGCCCGCGCCAACTTATCAGCCGACAGTTTTTCTTCATTATACAGTACAGCAAATTTTTGTCGTAGTTTTTCATCGGCAGTATCGATAATTTCTTGAAAACTATGGTTATCTTCGCTTGTGTAATGCTGCAGAAAAGAATCCAATGAATGCTTATCCGCTACAGATTTTTGTTCCGTTCCAGTTTTTGACGCTTTCGAGCAGCTGGATATAGCTGACTTCGGTGTATCCGAGGCAGCACCACTGCCCTCAAGACGCGGTGTCATAATACCAGTTGCACTTGCTGGTGTCTCAAATGTGGCCGGCGACATGGCTATGGATGAAAATGTTAATTAATATGTACATATGCATACTTTAATTAGCGTTTATTCTTATACTTACAGCCTCGATCGGTGGGCCTGCGCCCACTATACTTGGCACGTATGGCCTCCATTTGTGCGTAATCTTTGCGGTCCATCGCATCGAGGTAGTCATTTTGTGCACGCAATTTATCCAAGTGTGGAAAGAAGTCACGTTGTATAATTTTGGAAAGCTCATCAATGTACATTTCCTCTGTTAGTATCTTCTGTTTGGTTTTCTTGCGCACTGCCCCAGCGGTAGGCACTTTAAAGTCTTGCAGTGTGCTGTCACGTTCCTTCAGTTTCACAAGTGCTTGACTCCCAGGCGTGTTTGGGGTAGGTGGTTCACTCATTATGACGTTTGCCTTATAATATAGCTTAGGCTAACAAGAAATTGAAATTTGAAGATTTTATATACAATAAAGGCTTTGTATGCGATTAAACTAATTTCGCATTAACTAGCGGCCAGCTGATTTTGACGTTTCAAGTGCTGCCAAGTGTTCGTATACACGGAACGGAACGGAAGCTGTTGTGGATGGTATTTAGTACACATCCTAAATTTTTGGCGGCAATTGCTCTTCTATTCCTATTTTCGTGTCGTAAAAATATTTAAATTGAAAATATTATTGCAAAATAAGACTTTGTTAATTTGTTTGTTATTTGTTTGCCGCCGCGTCGCATTAATAATTTCAGAAATGGCTAAATTTGTGGGTAAGTCTTCTTCACCATTAACTTTGTTACATACGTATGCTTTAACATTTCATTAGTTTAAATCGTGCATTAGGAGCTTAATAACATTTTTGATAGCGTTTTAATAGCTGTAATTGCATTGAATTTCTTCCTTTCTCATATATTTTCTTTTTGCAATGATAAGCGAGCACCTTTGTCAGTGTCAAGTCGTTGCCTGATCTCGACATTGTTGTTTAAGCTTCTCCTCTAATGGGTATTATAAGGTATCACATCTTCATCTTCCGACTAGGCAAGATATATCTGGTGAGTAAGGGCTGAAGACAGAAAGTAATACCAATAAATAATTCGTCTCAATGAGCCTTTTAGCCATTTGTGCAGGTTTATTATATTGCGCCGTTTTTTGGAGGGAAGAGGTATACATAGGTAACGCTCGCATCTTTTTTCCGACAAAAAATATAAAAATAATTTTTTACAGTACAGTGTTTTTAAAACAGTTTTCTGATAAAATAAAGATTTTCCTTTGTACGGCAATTTGTCAACAATCAACAGGAATTCCTAGCCTATTGGAACTTGCACATTATTAGTTGCGTTCCAGATGCTTCACGATTTGCAGGATTTGCAGGAACAGCTATTTTCGCCATTTTTATACCTTATGGAAGGTGACCACCTGGAACAGCTTGCTGTAAAAACCTGCAAATCGTGAAGCATCTGAAACGCAACTATTACTAGAATTTAATGGGCTACAAAAGTGCATACTTTAAATTTTTCTAAAAATGAATACAAAGGTTTTTGTGAGATTTTTAAATTACTCTACAAAAGTTTAAAATGTGGATTTATATCTCTGGATTTACATACATATGTATGTATATATATAATTAACTGGACTTTAATAAAAAATTAATAAACATTAAACAAACGAAAGAAAAATAGTCAAAACTGACCAAAATGTCGTGCAAGGTTAAAGAAAATTTTTGTTATATTTTAAAATAATTATATTTTATAAACTACGTAACCGATTAAAAAAGTAATGATATCAAAATAAAGGCAATTAATCCATCTTTAAGTTCATATATAAAATGCGTTTGCTTGCTTATATATTTAAGCCAAAAATATTAAAAAACAAATAAAATGTTATAATTTTTCATAAAATAACCTTTTTTAGAAAAAAGTGCATAATCAATGCTAAAGACATATATATTATTTAGAAAGTGCAAGTTCTTACCTTTAATTTGATATGCATATTTTATTATGATCTACTTTTGAGGTTTAAGAATTTAGTGATAAAAAAAATTAAAAGCATTTACAAGCAAAAGTGACAAGTGTGGGTGATATCATAGTTTCTTTTGCCCAGAACTTCTTTCTGCGTAGGCGGCCTTCGGCCGCACTTAGTGATTATAACCCTCACTAAGTAGAATTCTCCTTTCTGTGTTGCTGAAGAAGTGAGGCTGAACACCTTTTGCAGAGAACACCTTTCTAAATATTTTAAATAAATTAAGAGTATTCATCTTTTTAAAAAATATTCAAAACACGTTTTTTATCTCCGCCGGAACACAAACAAATTAAAAATAGCTGTAAGTATATACATATATGTACATATAAAACGGCATAAATTTTCCCGCTTCCAACAAAAACAGTACCCTTTCCAAAAAAGTCCGTTAACTCGCCTTGTTTAATTAACTAAAATATGCATTTGTAAATACATGCATTTATATTTTTTATTATCACTGAATTCTGAAAACTCAAAAGCATAATATAATAAGTATATCAAATCAAAGGTAAGAACTTGCACTTTTTCAATAATATAAATTTTTTTAGTATTGATTATGGACTTTTTCTAAAAAAGGGTTATTTTATGAAAAAATTATGACATTTTTTTGGTTTTATAATATTTTTGGCTTAAATATATAAAAAAGCATACACATTTTATATATCAGCTTGAAGATAAATTAATTGTCTTTATTTTGACATCATTAGTTTTTAAATCGGTTACGCAGTTTAGAAAATATTAATGTTTTAAAATATCACAATTTTTTTGTTTTACCTCTTATATCTGCTTTGCTTTTTAATTGCGGCAAATAATATTTATATAGTTAAAATCAGCGTAAAAAGTACTAGCAATCTGCATTTTTAGTTTTTCTATAGCTGAACGGTTGGTTATCTTGATGTATGCCCAAACTGCTAGTTTCAAGACTAAAAAATGCTTTGATTCAAGATTTTTTGCTGATAGTCTTTTCCAGTTTTTCAATATAAATACATACGTATGTATATGTGTGTATGTACATATTTTATGGAATAAAATGATTATTTTCAAACAAAAGTACATGCATTAAATCTGCGCAAATTTTCATAATATACATACATGTTAAGAATTTTTTACATTTATTTCTTTGGGTTAAAACTTTGATTAAAGCTAAAATATTTTAATCAAACATCAACGAAAAGTTTTAATATGAAAAACACGTTAACATTTAAAATAATATCAATTTTGACACTTTTGCTCCCCACTGTATACATATGCATTTTTATAGCTCGTTTCCACGAACAATTCGCTTTTAAGTTGCCTTCAAAGCTTTCCAGCGTAGGTATTTACTTTATTTGAAGAAAATATAACGATTAAAAACCTCTACCCAAGAAATAAATTTAATTTCAAAATAGCTAATACCTTTTTTTTAAATATCAAAGTGAGACTAGACTGTCTCGCTATCTGTCGCATTAATTCCTACAAAAAGATTAATTCTAATAGAAGTTGAATGGTTTTATTTGCTATTTGTATTTGTATTGCATGCGAAATTGCTTATTTACGCTTTTTGCCACTGATAATAGGAAGGAGAGGACACTTTATGATTCTTCTTAGTCAACCTTCTTCCTTCGCTTCGTTAGAGAGGACTAGAGTTTTTGATCTAGCGGTAAAGCGCGTTGTTGCTTCACGAGAGTCTTATCCGGATCAACTGCAGTTAATTCCCGAGTTGATCCGGATCAACGCTGCCGTCTGTTTATGCTTTTAGATAGTAAAGACTATTTGAAAACAACTAGGATTTCTCCAAAATTTTTTTTAAATTTATAGATAAATTTAAGTTATGCAGCTTTATTCCAGCTCACTTTATGTATGTATGTATATGGAATAAAATTCCTAGCACCGTTATTAAAAACCAACGCGAATTCTTAGCCACTCGAAACTTCTACTTATACTATATAAAATTTAGTGACCTATAAAATTGCATACCTAAAGTTTAAAAAAATGGAAATAATTTTTGTTGCAAGTTTTTTTTATAACATTTCAAACTTTTCTTGTTATTTTTTTCATTTTGAGGGAACCCTACAATTTTTTTGAACTAGTCTTTATTATGGTACATTTATTAACAGAACGGATTTCCTACTTGCCTTGTACCTAGCGCTAAAAATTTAATAAACAAATAGGCTTTCTACATAAAAAAAAAAAAAAATTACTTCAAATCGGTTTGAAAAATGAAGGCTCTGGACGGTTTTGAACAGTAAATTCCGGTTTTGGACCACTGTGCGACGACGTTTTACTCACAAAAGTAAGGGCAGCAAGGTCCTCATGTTGCGCCGAGTGGGTAAAGGAACTAACTCTGTTTCGCAGCCAACTGGCTCTTCTGGGGTGATGCCAGCATTTCAGTTGTTAATTTTGCAGAGTTCGCGTACTGTTACTTTGTTGTTGTTGTTGTAGCGGCTACACAACTCCGCTAAGATGGGCTTGCTCCTAAATCGTTGTCGTCAAGCTCAACTAACAGGAGACCCAGGCAGCGTGCAGTTTCTATGGTGTTGGTCCATAGGGGCAGATACGTTAGCTGAGTGGCGTTTAGTTGGCATGCGAAGTGATGTCTCGAGTCGTAGGGTGTCTCTCCGCATGCCGGGCACTCGTTGGGCACATCTGCATCTAATCTTTTCAGGTACGAGTTTAGGCTATTGTGGTCGAACCCTCCAGACGAAGCTCTGTCTCATCCACGTCAGGTGGTTGTGTTTCCAAAACGGCATTCAAGGGTCTAGAGTCAGTGTAGGTCAATACTGATACCCTATGAATGCCGTTTATGGCCTGTCGGTATGCTGTCGGATCCAGAGGTTGCTTTATGAACCTCTGGACTTCGTCCCTCACTTCGTATAGATGCCTTCTGACGTGCTTAGGCGGGGCTCCGCCGCAAGTAAGTGTCTGTTCGAGTGCCCACGTCGGTGACACCCTACTAGGAATTGCTTGCAGAGCATTGTGTTATGCTCCCTAACGGGGAGCATTTGAGCCTCGTCGTGTAGATGACATTGTGGCGATATCAGAAGGCGCCCGGTCACTGTCCGTGTTTTGGTAGGTCTGTAGCTTCGACCACTGCGTTCTACTAGTCCCCGCCGTCCACACAGGCCCAGCGTAGTTTAGAACCGACCGTCCAATTGCCTTGTATGTTGCCAGCAACGTTTCTTTGTCTTGGCCCCACGTGCTGCCGGCTAGCGACTTGAGGACCTTGTTGCGGCTCTGCGCTCTGTTGACATTTTCGGTTGTATGCGCCGAGAAGGAGAGCAGACTATCGAAAGTTACTCTGCGAACTTTCGGGTTATTCACAGTCGGAATTAGTACGCCATCGACGTGAATTCCCAGCTGCAGTCTGATCTCCTTCGCCCGCGTGTTGGTCCATTTTCCAGATGTTAGGGGCACTTGGGATTTACAATCGACTTCAGTTGGTGCAGAATATAAACTACTAGCGCGCTTTACTGAGCTCGCCCAAAATCGCTGGGGGTTATCGCGCCAAGTAAAAAGAAATGAGAAAACCAGCTGCAACGCCAAAGTATTGTTTCTTGATTGGGCATTGCAATTTTTCAACATGGCACCAAATGAAGTTCAATGTAATTTATGTACTGGCTCGATGTTATAAGTTTTCAACCCACTGACAAGTATATGTATGGCATATTATTTACTGACTTATTTAGTTGGATATGCAGGCGCTGTCTTTTGGACATATAACTTTCAATGCCTCAATATCTAAAACATTTTGTCAACTTTTGACACAGCAACACAGAAACTACATATTTCATTCGTACGCTGCAACAGGAAGGAAAACTCTAGTGAGTTCCGCCGGCAGAAAAGTGCCAAGAAACAGCATTCGAGTATTCGAGTGAACAAACGAAACACAAATCTGTTAACAGTTGGCAATAATATTCTCATAATTTCTTCTGTTTCTTTTACTATGCGTACTCTTATGCTTAGATGCATTGACTATATTTGCCTTTTCGGTTTCATTGCTATTTTGGTGCCAAGCGACACCATAAATGTACTGCGTCTTTTGGTAGAAACTTATAGAGAAATTAATAAAACACTCAAGGGGGAAATGGGAGTGTATGTGTGCGCTTGGAGTTATGCTGCTTTTATGGCTTTCATGTGGCTTCGAATGGAAAACAAGAAAAAACATTTCCATTCACGTCATCGATGACATTAATTTTCGAACATTTCATCACTTTCATTGCTGCAACAAAGAGACAGGATCGCGCCAATGAAGGTGCCACATACATATGAACATACATATGTATGTGGATATGCACTGCGCGGAAAATATGGAAGGGCGCAGCATATTCGGTATGATTTCAGTTGTATTCGTATGACACATAGAAGCGAAACTGCAATTGATGGAGCCACCAGCAGCAGCAGCCAAAGTGCCACCAATTTTAATTGCTTTTAACTTCCTATCACAGAAGTGTACATAAGTACATACATAGAACTATATTGGAAGTGGTTATAAATTTTGGATGCCATCTCTGCTGCTCGCCTGAATTTGAATTACGCGCTCAATTTCCGATGAATCAGGACGCAGCGATGCCGCC
>NW_016160994.1:14871-46373 GCF_001687245.7 Rhagoletis zephyria | reverse complement strand
ATAAAACACTCAAGGGGGAAATGGGAGTGTATGTGTGCGCTTGGAGTTATGCTGCTTTTATGGCTTTCATGTGGCTTCGAATGGAAAACAAGAAAAAACATTTCCATTCACGTCATCGATGACATTAATTTTCGAACATTTCATCACTTTCATTGCTGCAACAAAGAGACAGGATCGCGCCAATGAAGGTGCCACATACATATGAACATACATATGTATGTGGATATGCACTGCGCGGAAAATATGGAAGGGCGCAGCATATTCGGTATGATTTCAGTTGTATTCGTATGACACATAGAAGCGAAACTGCAATTGATGGAGCCACCAGCAGCAGCAGCCAAAGTGCCACCAATTTTAATTGCTTTTAACTTCCTATCACAGAAGTGTACATAAGTACATACATAGAACTATATTGGAAGTGGTTATAAATTTTGGATGCCATCTCTGCTGCTCG
Source organism: Rhagoletis zephyria (assembly GCF_001687245.7). Lineage (NCBI taxonomy): Eukaryota > Metazoa > Arthropoda > Insecta > Diptera > Tephritidae > Rhagoletis > Rhagoletis zephyria. The sequence continues at coordinate 45,919 of NW_016160994.1, read as the reverse complement.
CCTGAATTTGAATTACGCGCTCAATTTCCGATGAATCAGGACGCAGCGATGCCGCCCGATGATGCAGTGTTGGCGCTGATGCCGCCAACCAACCGCCAAACGACCAGTGCTTGCCACCACAGTCAATCGAAAGCAGTTGGTGCCTCTGTGGTTGTGGTTTTGTAATGGCACATGCCATTGTGCGTAGCGCGCGCTAATTGATGAGCCCAAGTAAATGAACGGTGGCCGCAATTAGTTTCGCATTCTTAGACTCTGTGGTAGCGCGCCACAAGTAGATACGACTACATTGATAAATTGTTAAAACAATCCACAAAAATGTACAATTTCTTTACATTATAGTATACTTGCGCTTTTTGTGTGTGTGTGTGTGTGTGTGTGCACCGAATAAATGTTGCTGAAATTGTTAGCCGCAGCGACCCAGCAACACTTTATAAAAACACGCACGCACATGCATATCATCACACTGTTTAGACTTAAAATGTGTCCATTTTTCGCTATAAAAATGCATAAATTTCGTAATTTGCTGTTCACGCCTCGTAAAAAATGCCATTTAACTTTGTTGTAAGTAGTTGTGACAGCAGCAACAACATTTGCTAAAGGGGTTGCCGCTAAGGGGAGCTAAGAATTCAAACGAATTTATGTTTAAAAAAAATACGCGCATACATGCAAATTGTACACACCCACATTCAATATATATAGCTTAAGCGAAATTGAAAAAAGTAGTATTTTAGTTGCAAAAGTGTTTTAAAACTTGCGATTGCATTCGGCAGCTTTGCCAAGCTCTTAGAATCTGTCAGCACTTGGCAGTAGATTACTGAGGAAGGTGAGCAAATGTGTTATTTCTTGTCTCTTCTTCTTCTGCTGTATTTCTTGTAATATTGCATAATTAGGCCAAGCAAGAGAATACTATATTTTCCCCAACAACTGCTGCTAAAGGACAGTCTTTAAATCGGAAATCAAATCCACCAGATGAGTCACAGTCACAGCAGATGGTGAAGGACTCTCTATAAATGCCGTTTATAGCTTGTTTGTACGCCATCTGCTGGATTGGTTGTTTTACATTGGTCTGAACCGCATCCTTGTACTCTTTCGTCGGGGAGAGAATTAGGCTACGTGCAGTAAAAAAGCGAGAAATTTCAGAGAGGTAGCCGTTTACTTTCGAGCAGCGGTCGTCGATTCCATTTCCGAACACCAATACCGAACGGTAGTCAGCGTATGACATCAGGAAATCTTCCTCGGGTAGCAGGGGAAACTTTTCGTGATGTAGAAGTTAAAAAATGTCAGGGATAGGACACCACCCTGTGGTTCCCTTTAATTCTCCTTGATTTAGAAGTTTGATCTCGAGAGGCTACTGACAACTGCCGACCAATCAGATACTTCGTCAATCACATTTTCGAGTCCCTGTGGGATAGAGGAAGCCTCAATGTCTTCTGATAGCGTGGAACGACAGACTGTGCGGCTCCAATCGGACAATTCCTAGTTAGAGCCGCTACCAGCCTAACAAGTCCCTTTATGTTTGTATACGTTTTTATCTGTATACATATTAACTAGTTCCGATTGAGCCTTATATTCGGTGATTGATTGAGGCAAATATGCCTCATTACCAGGGACCCAAAGTAAATCACACTGACTATTAACTATATTCAAAAGTGTTCTAAACTTTCTAAGCAGCTTGGAATTTGTTATAAAAGGCGGCAGAGCCATAATGACTGCCCGACTAGAAAATGGACACTCCCCCGCCTTGACAGTGGCGTAAACCACTACGCTGTAAGTGTCGACTGCCCACAGTAATAGCAAATACTTTTGCCTGAAAAAATGTTGCAAAGTTAGGCAGAAGAAACGCCTGGTCCAACTGTGCTATCAATTATGCTGCTATCGGTGTAGCAAAAGTTCAAGTTGACTAACTGAGACTTATCAGATTAGAATAATAAAAGCAGTCAAGGGATGACCTTTTGTGACTGCTATTAGAAAAGTATTGCATAGCCTTGGGTAAAGAAATGCAAAATAAATATTTGAAGTGAAAAAATAGAAATATTGTTGACTTGCAATTTATGGATACAATTTTAATTCACCAAGAATATATATGTAAATAGTATAAAGTACTTCAGGCACGGTCTCCACATTGCAGTTACAACCGAGCACTTAAAAACCAGCAAATAATTTCCGAACCAGTGTAGGCGTGTCTAACACATTCACTTGCGCAGACGCCCATTGACATAACCGTAACAAGGTACCAAACAATTGATTCTACAACCTAACGATACTTTTTGTTTACATTGTCAAAGTCAGACAATGTTCTCGTGGCTGCGGCTCATAGTAGGTACTCGTATTCCTTGCATACGCGTACTGAACCATAAAACCACGCATGGTCTCCTCCCATCCATGTAAATATATGTACATACATACATACATATGTATTAAAAAGCAACGTCTGCTGGAGCGGTAAAACAGGCATGTTGTCGCGCTGCTTCAAAAGGGGTGCCACGCTCGACTCGAAAGACATCAAAGATCACACAGCCACTTGAACTTGAAATGAAAACAGAATCAGTTTTTTTTTGTTGTGATTTAGTTGCAGCCTGTCAAAAAGAAAATTCGATGATCGAGGAAAATTAATAGACACTGTTGCAGTGCTTGATTGAAGAAGTTTTTGGAGGGTTTGCATGTTTTAAGGGGGTTAAACAACCATACTACATACATAAGTAAATACAACAAGGTGTTCCAGTTTCCCAGGACTGCGATATTCTTCATCACAGGCCTGCAAAGTTTTCGGAACAAAGATCGACGCAAGTGTATCTAAAGCATTTTGATGTCCTAAAAATTAATCTGTTTTCGAAATTGCTCCATCAGGCCAAAATTGTTAGATATTTTGATCTTAAAACTGGCAATTCCATTTTGTGGAATGCACCTTTGGCTTTCGTTTATGTATACATATATTTAGTACTAGTTATCCAATTTGTTTCTTTGCTTTAATTATATCACTTTCATAAATAAAACGACTATCATATCAGTCTAAACAGAAGTAGTACAGGCGTGTTTTATATATCGACCATAATGTATCCGCCATTTTGAATTTTTTAAATCTAATTTGAGATTCACAATCAGCGACCCCAAAAACCCCCTGGTAACAAGTTTCAAGCCAATTTGATAGGGTTTCGATTTTTAGTCACTCTTCATTATGCCAGGGTCGCAACCAAAGGGGAAGCGAAACAGACAGTTTTAAGATCAAAATATCTGAAAATCCTGACGTGATGGAGCAATTTTGTGAACGGATTCATTTTTAGGACATCATTTTTTTGTTATCAGTAGATATGTATTATATTGACCCTATTGTTTTCGTTCTTAGTAGTGGCACTGTTATCACCGTCTTTATCGCAATCTTTTAATCATCATTATCGCAAGCCCTTTTCACTCGTCTATTACTAAGCCTCTGCCCTTAGATGGGGTGTACGAATGCTGTTTTTCAAAAAAACTTGGCATAAGTGTGGATGTCCATCAACAAATACGAAACAGTACAGTAACAACTACAACAACTTATCAAAATGATTTCAAATTCAATGAAGTTTGAAATTAGCTATTCCAAATGACATTGGCGCACCACAAGAACAAATTCACACACTTACTTATGTGCATGCTTACCTACATACATACATACATGGCAACCTAAACTCCTTCACCCAAATTAAAAAAAAAAAAAAACGGTTCAGCGCTGAATGTCACTAGAAGCAATGTGACACCTATGTATGTACACTGACTGGCATCCCATCTTCCAGAAGGACATTTTATGGCAAAGCCAAGCGCATAGCCGATAAGATTTACTGCTTACAAGTTCAATTCATTTGCAATAGATAAACGCTACACAATTTGGTGAGCGACCTACCGCACGCTTGGTTTGTACAGTGGCAGTAGAGCGGCGGCGGCGGCGGCGGTGACGTTGTCGTTGGTGTTTTAGTGGCGCGATCGGTTTTTAGATGACATTCACAGGATTTCGCATTCGAGCGACAAACCCAACACCGTACACAGCCTATGTATATACGGGACGTGTGCGTAACTCAAGTGGTTCAAGTGATCTGTGGCACTTGAAAGATGCTGCACGGAGTATCTAGCGAGTTGAACGAAAAAGTCGATTTTGTGATTTTAGTTTCAATTTATTTCATTGCCTTTTCTTCATTTTTGTTTTGGCATTTTTCGAATATGATACCAAAGCGTTATTTGTGTGACAAATGAGACGAGGTAAAACAAACAAATCTGTTTACACTCGAATTGCGATTTATGGTCATTTCCAGTGCGCCATTCAGCCATTTGTCTGTCTGTTTAGCCGACTTGCTGTTAGGTTTTTGCTTTGAGTTAGTGTTGTCTTTTACTTTGATATTTATTTTGTTTGTTTTAAACGTTTGAAAAATTTCAACGGATATTTGTTTTTGCCGACAAACGCACACAAACAGTAGGAAGTCGAGGCAATAAATAATTTTCAATTTTGATTTTAGCAGATTTAAAAAAAAATGAGTTTTCCTCAAGTTGTTTTTTTCAGTGATTGCGATTGCCAGCTGGGGCAGTCGGAAAAAATAATTTAGCTATAAAAAATAATAAATGATAAAAGTTTAAAACTTGAACCTTATGTATATCATTATTTCAAAATGCATAAATTATATTTCTTTGAGTCCCTTGTAAATCTTTGCTGACACCTTCACACATCCCCTTTGTTCTTTTTTTGTAGGCGTCTCAAAATTGCCGTTACTAATGATTTTAGCTGTCATTTTTTGAACGTCACGCCAACAGAAAGTTGAAGCTGTGTACAAAATCGAATTTCTTGCTTAGTCAATCATTAAAAAATTTAAATAGTACATACATACCTACATATGCACATACCTTGAAATGCATACATACAGGTGCGTGCAACTAATTAGCAACGAAATTCAAAAAGTCAAACATTGGAGGGATCTTGCTTTATCTAACCACAATTTTATTTTTCTTTTATCGAGGATTAAAGTTTCCTCTTGGGAAAACCCTGCCCCTACATATTTATTCTTCATCTTTTTGTTTGGAGTTCAAATCCAAATCCTTTGCCACTTGGTCTTTTCATCGCAGAGAAAGGCTTCTCTTGTTCTACTACCACCAGCGGCAACCGCGTTGAATACTTTCAGAACTTGTACGTTTGTGTACATTGGTATGACATGACCAAGCTAGCGAAGCCACTATATTCAATCCTCTTTTCCCAATTGCCTATTCAGCCAAAGTAGCACTTGTTGGTAAGAGTGATTTGCCCCTTTGGATTTCAAGGCTTACGGGAGCAGCGCCATAAGTGTGCTTATAGATGAGTTCTTTGGACGCCTCGACCTTCTCTTACGTCACGTCGTGGACGCAAATGACCGACATGTTGAAGAATATCGATTTGACTCTCAAATCAAAGTCCTTTAATGGTTTGCCGAGGTCGTTAACAAACGAAGAGGATCTCATTCGCCGCAGTCTTTCTCTTTTCATTGGAGTTCGTTTTTCCCAGACGGGTGGCGAACTCAGCGCACAACCAGAAATTGTTTCTTATAATCAAATGTAAAACATTCCATTCTAAGTTAGTTAGCAGAATTTATTGTAAATGCGTCTTTTTCTACTCTCATTTATCATTTGATGTTAGAAAATTTAAATGAAAGCAATGTTATATGTAGCCCCTTTATTAATGCGCGTGTATTGGGTATGCAACTTTTTTTTTTTAATTTTCCATATCAAACCACGCCTACGCACACCACATGCCATTGTAGAGTCGCTATCAGAATACATACCTTCTCACGTACCTGTAATGTATTAACATATGTAAGTATGTATGTATGTACTTGGCACTTATGTATTTCCCTTTTTTATAAGGAACCATTTAATTTTTTTTTCTACATACATGTTTGTTTATGTTTCGCATTTTCTGTGCGTCTGTCTAATACAACCCGCCGCTTTCTTGTTTTTAATTGATACGAGTTTGTAACAATCCCAACGGTTGTTCTGTTCGACGGTAGATGCTATTCACTACACAATTCGATATGATTACTCACGTAATTGTTGCACATGGCGCACCTGCAACCAATGTGGTTTTTATGTCTGCGTTTCTTTCTTTTTATTTGTAAACAATAAGAAAATTTAAACTCGGCAATGAAAATAGTCATTAATTTTCTCGAGGTTTTATGTTTTTTTTATTTCATCTCTGAAGCACCAATAGTGGCCGTGGCATCAGCCATTTTTTGTAAAATTTGTTTGCTTTTAAGCTTTGGATATTTAAGAAAAGAAGATGGTGGTTTCATTTCGGAAGGCAAGCGTCAGCTCATAGGATATAAAAGTAAAACTAGAACGATTTTACGCAGGTGTATCTCCTTCATTTCCCCTTTCCCCTTTCAAAATACTAAACAGTAATAACTGGTATTTAAATTTTAAGTTTCTTGTTAAGACAATTTCACTAGATCGAACGTTCTGTACTAACAAAATAAAATTTAGTTTTGGCGATTAATCCTAAATTAATTTCGTTTTGTGTCCAGATTTCCTTTTGCTTTTTTCGTTTAATTCAGTTATTCTCTTTACAAGACGTTTCGCCACGGAATTGAAATCGCCAAGCAAGTTTGTTTAAACCACAAAAGAAAGGTTAGCCTATAAACCTAATTCTGGTTCTACCCAGTGCTGGTCAGTTACACAGGAGATGCTCTGCGCTTGAGTCTATTAGGCGCACCTGCAGATCGGGTTGTCTTTTCCTCTGTCAAACGACTGTAGCGTCTTCCAAGCTGATGTTTATGCTATAAAAAAGTTAGTAAGACTTCTACTAAAACGATGTGCACTAAACTCAACATCTCTGCAGTAAGAGTTCTTACCGGTGTCATCAGAGGACATTGTGCTATTGCATCGTTGCACCAACGATGGCGAATACCACCGAGTTCGCTCCGCGAAAACTACCACGAGAGAATATGGACGATAGAATTGACCACTTTTTGTATCGATGGCCAGACCTGAAGTGAAGGAAACTCAAAACAGCTGCGGTCACGCTTTTTTACCATTCTGGCAGATATAGCAGCCGTTGAACTTTCAGACCCCCTGAATTATATTTGGGATATTTAATGACTCAACAGGTTTTTGCCGTAATTAGTTTTTATTGTTTCCAATGCAGGAGAAGGCAAAGGTTCAATACCATTAACATTTTTTTTTTTTTTTTAATTTTTTATTCAATCATTTTGAAGCTGGTTTTGTTACTCGGATTTGAATCAAACTCTTCAATTATCTCGCGCTCTTCGTTAGTCCAGAAAGTCTTTGCTCTCCTTATTGTTGTACTTCTGGGTATGCAGTTACAGTTGCAGCACTCTACTAAATACTGACTCCTGCGTCTCCGTTCGCGCGATGTGGGAAATGTGAGTAACCCATGTGCGAGATGCGGTAACCAACTCGTTAGAAACCTCGGCTCACGGCAGAAAGAGAAGAGGCTTCGGTGGGGCTACTCCGACTTATACGGTTTAAAGGCTTACTAAAGTTAGCATGCATCTATTCAGCAGTGAGTTGTGCACTGGGTTGGGACCCGTAAGGTAAAAAATAGATCCCATGGAAAACCCAAAACCCCCTCGGCTAATTGCTCCTCCAAACTTTGACGACCCATCACTCTAAACAAGGACTACGCTTTACGGAAATGTGCCTGGAATGTGCTTACTCTCTAAAGGAAAAGTGCTTGTTTACCTAGAGAAATACCCCGCTCACATCACCACCGTACTAGAAATGCGATGGTCGGGCATGATTGCCATGAGACGGTGCAGAAATTTGGTGTGGGATTTGTAGTTGGGCGGAGTCCCCGACAGCTTTTATCCATAAGTGAACGAAAGCGCGACAACGGAGAAAGGGTCATCGAGATCCGCGCAGCACAGAGCTTGGTAGTCATAAACGACACGCGAAAGTTTTTGCAATCAACTTTGAATCCTGCTTAAACAGAGAACTTCTCATCGACCGGATAAACATACATAAATGAGCAGTGGGAATCGATCTCCCACTCTCATCGTAGCGCTGAGGTTGGCTACTATGTATCATCCATCCATAACTGGCTGGTATAACGAAAAGTGATGTGCAGCTGCTGCAGATAAATACGCATCTGTAAGCTTTAGGGACAGCTGCCCATCCCCTTCCTGGCTACGCCCTGCTCACTCAAAGTAGCTGACCCAAATCTTACAAAAATAAATATAATCCATTATTTCATCAATTTTGGTATAGCAAGCCTTAAAACCACAGCGCTATCACGTAGTGAGGCAAAAATTTAAATAATTTTTCAGAGATTTTGTCCGCTTTTTCCTTTAAAAGACTTTCATAAATATAAATTCGTAGGTTATGTAAGAAGTATGTATTTTTTTAATTTTTTTTTTAATTTTATTTATTTAGTTTATATTCAAATACTTTGTGCGATTATTTACAATTGCAATTGCATTAATTACTTCTTAAGATACAATCAATATTACACAGCGTAAGATTTAATGTCATCAAAAATAATTGAACTAAAAATAAATTAAATAAATTGTATGTGTATAAACATAGATCAATTAAATTACCTAATATCATTAAAGATAAATAGCTATACAATGAATTTTCCTTTAGAACACCTTTAGTTGAATAACTTTTTTTGTTGCTAATTGACTAAGTACGGTTGCAATGTATGATTCCAAAAAATAAAAAAATAAAAATGGCCACACAAATTTAATACTTTTAATTATTCAATTTCAAAATTTTTTACTTTCTCAACTGCACTCAACATAAAAATATGTTTTACTTATTGCAACATTTCACTGGTTCTTACATTTCTAACTATGGATGATCGCCGCTGCTTCTACGTATTGCTGCCCCTTGGAACATTTACCTCGGCACCAAATCAATGTAACTATTTGGACGCATCATTTGATGCGGCGAACCATAGAATGACTGATAGCTGCTGATATTATAAGCGTTTGCCGCTGCTGAAGCCATCGCCGTGGGACTGCCAGCCGCAGCGGCTGATGCCTGACGCATATGACCGGTTACCTTCAGCTTATCATAGGGACTTGCATAGCTGCTGTGATAGTGCTGATGATGATAGATGGCACCAAAATTGCTATTCTCGCTAGCATATGGCTGCCCAATTGTCGAGTAAATATTTGCGGCCATCATTTGTGAGTGAGAAGGAGGCACATGCGACTGTGACACTGCCGTCGGCATCATTTGACTTTGTGCGGCGCCGCTGAGATTCATATTCAAGTGTGAGTGATGTGTGTGGGCGAGCGTATGGGGCGGCATTAGGCTGGCCGCATTTGTACCACTACTATCGCCATTGTGTGCGGCCAGTGTGACATGGCTGTAGGGGCTGGGAATATTACCGCTGACAGTGGCATTCGCGGTAGATGTGCCTGGCATAACTGTTGCTGTTGCTGTATGTTCAACTTTCGGTGAGATACTGTGGCTGTGGCTATGGTTGTGGTGATGAGGATGAGGATGATGGCTATTGGTTGGAGGTATTAAACCGTTACTGGTCATATGACCAGTAATGCTGCTGCTACTGACGCCACTGGAAAGGCACTGTTGGTAGTTAAGCAACTCGGGTGATGTATTGGTGGTGTTTGTGGCGGCTGGTGCGCTCGGTGAATCGGTTACTGGTTGAATCACATGTGCTGAGATCAATGCGTTCTGATGATTTTCCAATTCAGCTACTGCTGCAAAGAAGGGGGAAATTGAGAAAAAAAAGAGAGGATAAAATTAATTATGAATCGCGTTAAATGCAAGCGTTGATGGATTTACGAAAGAGGCGCTGAGTGTTTTACTCGAAAGGGGAATATACCCATTTTCTGTTTGGAAATACATACATACATATGTACACATACATATTGATAAAGAAATACATACATATTTGTGACGAATATGTGAACAAGACCACATACATACATATGTATATGTAAGTAGGTATAAATATCGCTTCGATATATCAACTCTACTAAACTCTTCGTAGGTCAGTTAAGCTACTAGAGCAGGGAGTTGTGTTATTGCTGCATATGCCAAAAGCTGGAGTTGGCCCTGAGCTAGAAGCAGAAAGTTGAATGGCCTTGTTCACCCTATCCTTAAAGGAGTCACTATTCAGATTTCTGCAGAAATGCAATGTACATGTAGGTGCACGGTGAACAACAGACCAAAGCCTTATCCACGTTCTGACAAAACGTGGGGTCTGACACAGGAATCCACAGAATAGCCTGTGAAATCTTCTTATCAAAGTTCAATAAGTGATCGCCGTCTGCCGTACAGGAGCTTTTCCTACAACACTTGGGACTTTGATGGATACAGAGATCTAGGTATAGATCAGTCGGGCCGAGAGGTGGCTTACCCCCAATACTTAGCAGGCCCTTAAGGTGAATATCGAACTAGCTATTCGTGAGATAGAGCCAGAAGCCGTCACCAAGGACTTGGAAAACTGGGTTAAGAGGATGCGCTACTGCGAACCACCGCCACAGAAAACCCTACCGATATGTATTTCGACCCGCTGAATCCGAATCTGAGATCCGTTTGACAGTTTTTTTTTACAGCCTTCTACAAATCTTAAGATCCTCAGATCCTCGATTGCGCCTATCGGAAAAGTTGTTAAGTTTGCTTTTTGTTCGACTCACCTAAATTTGCATCTTTGCTGGCTTTCAATTGTTGTTGTTGCTGCTGCTGCTGGTGATGATGATGATGATGATGCTGTTGCGCGTTATGCTGCTTCATTCTAGCCTGACTTTCATGACTCATCTGAGACATACCCATCGAACCAGCGCTATAAAAAGTGAAGCAAAAATTATAATTATGAATGTACATTAAAAATGTACATAAAATATCTTTAAAAAATAATAGAAAGAGCTTCAAATACTAAAGCAATTACGCTTTTGTGAAAGAATTTTTGGGCGCAAATGTTTTTGTGGTAACATGCTTGCATACATACATAAGTATGTATGTAGGTACATTAGGGTGCATCACCGAAAACAGTTAGGGGGTTTCCACCGGAATTATACAACTTATTATATTTTAAGATTTCCGCCAAAATATTTCGGCAAAAAATTGAGATTTACGTGGGCTGGACCGATTTGAAAAAAAAAAATAACGCCAAAAACCTCGATTCTTTTGATTCCGTTGGTACGATTTTTAAACATTCTAATGTAGACCTTTCAAGCTTAAACTTTTCTATCATCTGAGGTGGTGTTATAGAAAAAAAAGTTTTGAAACCTAATTTTATTTATGAAAAACTCCTATTTTGGAGGTATTTTCAAATTGGATCGGCTCACGTAAAGCTTAATATTTCTCCGAAATATTTTAGCGGCAGTCTTAGAATATATGTAATATATTTTATTTTCCCGATGAAAAACCAATACGGATTTTTTATGGAGAGTGCTGCATCCTAATGAACATATTTATGTGTGCAAATCAATATTGTTTATATTAATTTTCGCGTACTTTTCCCACTTTAAATATTTTTATTCTGACTCAGTTGCTTGTTTTGTAAACAAAACCTTGTATACCCTAATAAAATATCAAAAAAAAATCTATTTTCCCCCGAAAAATTAAAAGTAAATATTTTAAGATTATTTATTTAAATTGAAATAGCGCTTTTGTGTCTTTTCTATGTTTACTTCAGTGCCAAGTTGCCCAATTTTCGCCTCTTCAACTTCTCAACTTCTTCAACTTGTTTCATATCTGCCGCTATTTCATCTTTCACACTTTGCTCCAATCAATTCAAATTCTCGGTTTTGTTTATCTTTGTCCTCAGCAAAAGAAATTTAAATATCAAACCCTACGTTAAATGTATATTAGGGTGGTCCTTGAGTGTAAGAGGAAAATTTTTGCATCTGATTTGCTAAGCTTCAACCCCTACGTCGATGCTACGATAGTCGAAGATATCACATATAATTTTTGGTCCCCATTGAAGACGGTTAAGGCGTGTCGCACAGGGGTCAAAGTTCATACTAGCCTATGAAGACGTCTTAATCGACTCCAATGGGGACCAAAATTTATAAGTAATATCCTCGACTTTAGTCGTAGCGATTTTGGGTATTGAATGAAAAAAATATATATACTCTGACCCCTTTGCTGATATCGTTGACCGTGGTATTACAGATTGAGGGGGTGAGGCTGATAAAATCGTTCATTTGATTTTTTAAGGACCACCCTAATGTATATTCAAACATAAACTTGGCAAACAAATGCGATACGCGCATATTTTTTTATTTGATTGTTTTTTTTTTTTTTNTATCTTTGTCCTCAGCAAAAGAAATTTAAATATCAAACCTACGTTATATGTATATTAGGGTGGTCCTTAAATGTAAGAGGAAAATTTTTACATCTGATTTGCTAAGCTTCAACCCCTACGTCGATGCTACGATAGTCGAAGATATCACATATAATTTTTGGTCCCGATTGAAGTCGGTGTGTTGCGTGTTGCACAAGGGTCAAAGTTCATACTACCCTATGAAGACGCCTTAACCGACTCCAATCGGGACCAAAATTTATAAGTGATATCCTCGGCTTTAGTAGCATCGATTTTGGGTATTAAATGAAAAAAATATATATTTTGACCCCTTTGCGACACGCCTTAACCGACTCCAATCGGGACCAAATTTTATATGTAGTATCTGTAACCGTGGTATTACCGATTGAGGGGGTGAGGCTGGTAAAATCGTGCATTTGATTTTTTAAGGACCACCCTAATGTTTTTATATACAAACATAAACTTGCCAAACAAATGCGATACGCGCATATTTTTTTATTCGATTGTTTTTTTTTTGAGTTATTGTTAATATCAGAGTGTTTCTGCTACAAATCAGGAAAAAAAACATATGCAACGGAGGAAAGAGTTCAGCAATTCTCAGAATTACTTAGGATTTGTTTGCTGTATTTATAAAGGGACTATTAAAAAATATGATCAGCCTGATTTTTGAAAATGATTTGTTTGATTTAGGCAGCGAGCCGCCTTACGTTGTTCCACTCGCCTTTCCACCCACCCACTGCTGCACACTGGCGCATACGAATAGAGTGTTAAAGAACATGTTGCACGATGCCCTTAGATGCTTATGCTGTTGTGTTGTTGTCGTAAGACACTTGCATGCCGTCGTCATTGTGTCTGACATTTCGTCGAGTTTTATTCTCGTTTCATAATTGGGTCAAGTTATCAACAAAAAAATATCATATCATAAACAATGTTTTATGGTAAGGAAATGATGTGCTTACATGTTCGTATGTACAAGTGTAAAACAGCATCAACGTAAAATAACTTAAGCATTTTATGTTGGGAAGCGAACTTCTTTTCTTTCTGTCGCTATGTTGACTCTTTGTTTTTTGATTTATATTTCATATTTTAACTTAAGTAGGTACTTACACATCATTAGTCCCATCATCACGAAAGCCTTTAGCAAAGGGATTACTAACAATTTTTAATTGTGTAACCTGAAATGGAGAGAAAAATAAACATCGGTCGCTAAATGTATCACCAAAACTTTTTTAATTATTAGATATAATTAATTATTATTTATAGCTAGCTAAATGACGAAACCAGGGATCGTAGCGGATATGATCTTTGTAATAAAAATCATAATTTAATGGTTGAAATTGGATTCATATTTTTCCGATTAAATTTAACCTTTATTTTTGGATTACTATTTTTTCAATAAATTTTTGGTTATTAATTTCGATTTTTATTTTTTCGAACATACATATAACCGCTATATCTAATTTTCATTTTTTTTTATCATAAAAGATTTAAATCGGTCATACAAACGCAGTCTCCATTTAAGCGGTTAAAAATGATCGAAAAAATAACCACTATTCTTGATCAAAATATAAAAATAAAAAAAAAATATGATTTTGCAATGATCTAAAAATAAATAAAAAATTATATATAACGGTTATTTTTGTACCTAGATGTAACTTTGAATTTAGTTATAAAATGAAATAAGTTAATGTAAAAACAAATATTTTTAAAGCAAGGGTTCTAAATATGCACGAAATCGGACCATAAGTACTGGCTTATCAAATATATCGACTCGTGCGCCACCTATCGGCAACATTTTTAGTGGAGTTATTCCCTTTCATGTAGTTAATATACGTTCTAAATATGAACCCAATCGGACTATAAATACGGGGTTTTCAAATATCTCGACTCCTGCGCCACCTTTCGGCTAACCCATTTTTCGTATGGCATTGTCATCGGGTTCTGAGTCAACTGAGAAGTTTCAAGTCTTTAGGTCATCGGAAAGTTGGTCAAAAATTTATTGGCAGATTTGCTCCTAACAAACATACATACATACAGAGATAGTTAAATAAAAGCTTGTAAAAAGGTTTTCTCTACCCATTCTACTCAAAGGAACACGACAACGTTTCGGTGCTGTAACATTTTCGGTATCGTTTTATGCTCTGGAATATTCGAAAATACAGCATTCCCTTGCCTTTCCGGAAGCTTGATCACCCAAAAAGTTACTTAAAATTTATAATCATCATTACCAGGTCCAAATTTCACAATGTCAGACCTATCAGCTTGGAGCGCACGGTACATGAGATCAAATATTTTGGTGGACAGTCGCCTTGGTACGTACAAACATGCCCACGGAATCGATAGTCCTGTGAATCACTTATGCTCGACCTTGTAACGAAGATTGAAGTGGTGCAGGAAGCAGGGGAGTACCCAATAGCAGTCTAACCTAATTCTTTCTGCGCAAGATATTCTAGATACGAAGCGGAAATGGAAAACTCATGCGAAGCTGAAAGTAAATGGATTGTTGAAAGTTTGCGGACAGTGTCGAGGATCCTTTAGTAAAATTTGGGGTCTAAAATCTCGGACAGGTTTCTTTGACGTACATAGCTTTAGTCAGAAAGATCGTCAAGTATATTGCTGTAGTATTATTAGTGTAAAGCCATGGTCAAAGCCACGATTTATATGTTAGCGGAGTTAAAAAATATTGTGTGTATAGGCAGTAAGCAAGCCATGAGTATTAAGTCAGAAGCGGCTCTTAATGCTTTGTTGGATTAGTTACCCCTGGATTGCGTGAATAAAAAATGACTGCATTCTTTGCGATTGTGGTATCACGATCTTGTCAGCAATAAATACCCTTTTTTGACCTTTAATGAGAAACTGATATCCGCAAAATCTTTCCTATAAGCAATGGAGCCAGTTCCAGCCGACCTCATGGTTAACTCAGTTAAAACTTTCTATACGGGCGTGTCAAAATCTGAAAACAGATTGCAGATGGATTAGTTCCTCTAACAATAATTAAGATGCCTTATCGATTTCAGAATCCCTCTGATTAGTTTATTTTTTCTTTACCGGCGACTGATAACCATCATTCATAACTCTCGAAAATTGGGTACAGAAGTCATCTTCTTCAGATATTAGAAGCGAAAGAAAACGAAAGAAATTCCCGTTAATAGGAAAACGTTTTCCTAAAGCAGTATTATAGCTTTCTATTTAAAAAGAAAACACACTTGACTTTATGATTATTTAAAAATTGGAGTTGATTAATTTGCGCAGTGAACGGCGCATTGGAACTTATTTCTGGCATATCTTCTATGAATCAGATCTGTGATTTTACTTCCATGGACCAACAATCGATCGATGGTAGTAATTTCTAGACATAAATCCATGAAACTTATGTTACGGTTAAATGGAAGTTATGCCGAAACCCGCAATTAAAACGGGAATTGTCAGCTAGGTACACCGGGGATCTAATGAATAAAATTAGACCTTCATAACAAGCTTTTCAGGGGTTTTACGCTTTTAAGACTTTCAGAGTTCTATTCAGCTATAAAGTTGTATATACCGGTGCGAGCGCTGAAAGCTATAACGTGAAAAAGTTTAGTATGGAGTTCTAACTTAAGACTTATGAGAGCCGTTAGTGAAACCATGAGTGTGGTGGCGAGATTTCTTCTGCAGATCCCTATCTTCGCCAGATTGATATGCTAAATTTTTTGATGTTTTGAGGTTATTATTATTGTCTCACGCGAAGTTGATGTGAACTGGCCACAAAAATCGTGCGCATTGACCTCTTTGAACTTTTTAACCAAATCATTCTTAAACAAACCCGAGCTATCGCTTAAATTCAGTATTATATACGTATGTTTGTATGTATGTACATTATGGTGTATCACTCTCCATAAAAGAAGTCAGTACGTACTGTTTTTCTATTGGAATTATAAAATTTAATGTATTTTGAAGAGTTTTGCGAAAATATTTTGGAAAAACTTACGTGATCTGGACGGATTTGAAAGTACCACAGAAAGTACCAGTAAACATTTTTATGCAGACCTTTCAAGCTTAAATTATTCTTTCATTTCAAAAATATTTAAAAAATAATAATTTTATTTATAAAAAGCTCGATTTTGGGAGGTCTTTTAAAATCGGTCCAACTCACATAAATCTTAGAATTTTTCCGAAATATTTTGGCGAGAGTCTTTAAAATTTAAATACATATAATAAATTTTATAATTCCTATGAAAAAGCCGCAACTTTTTTTGGGGAGGCACCCTAATGTGCACTTATGCAAGACTTTTCAAAAATTGGACTCTTCAGTTACTCTGCATCCAAACTGATGAATCCAATCAATCATATTTACTTACATATGTATGTATTTATGTGTGTATGTATTTACTATATGTACTTATTTACAATATCTTAGCCGAAAAGCAACAACGAAAAGCGACTAAGCGCAAATGCATGAATGGTTAAAACACATGTCGCTGGAATTCGTTCAGTTAACATTGGATGTGTATTTGTATCGCCCAATTGAGCGTTCATATAAATACTCATAACTCATAAAAATAAATCTTAGGAAAAAATGAAAAGGAATTTGAGAAATTTGGATAATTTCGGACGTGGAATTTGATGAAAAACTTTCCATAGTCTCATAAACACACACTACAAATGTATGTATTTTTGGCTCTGCAATGAATATACTTATGTTCTCATACATACATACTTAATTCATCATTTCCGTAAAAGAAAAATGGATCTAAAGTAAATACTGCATATTTGATTAGTGAATATTGTCCTTCCTATCATTTCCTTCAATTGAAGGGATTTATTTAAAAAAAAAACTCAAATTGCGACTTACTCGTTGATTTTGATAAGCAGTGACGGCGGTAAATGATGTCTCCGGAAAGATAAATGTGCGAAAGTGACTCGAATGCTCATTTTCGTCCAGCGAGTTATTTTTTGGTGGCAGGTAGACGATGTGAAAACGTGGCTGGTATCGATGCATGGAGTTTAAAATTATCTAAAAATTAAATATGTATGTGAATGAATATTTTTTTTATACTACATATTAAAATTTCAATATTAATTTTTTTTCGGTAGCAATGGATTTGTTTTTCTCATATTTGACCGTTCATTTAAAACCTCTTTGCTTATATTAAAAATAAAATTAAAAAAAAAACCGAAATTCGGTCATCAGGTGAAACCATATTTAGTATTAGCAAATGTTTTCGCACACGATTCGATTTGAAGACACCCATTCTCAGTAATCAGTGAACATACCCACTTGTAGCTTCAAAAAAGGCGAAATACTGCCACTGAAAATCAGTCGAAATTTTGTGTATTATTCCGTTATGATATTCTAGGAGAATAGTGGAATAGAAAAGCCCGTGGTAAATCTGGCTGTCGACGCACTGTGCAAACGCGAAAAGCCTGCGCCGGCAGAAAATTACAACATCCCGAGAAATACATAAATATCAACAAGGATTGCATGTCGCGCACATCTTAAAACGTGACTTAGGACTCAACGAATATCAGAGACATACCGGGCACTTACTTTCAGAAGTGTTGAATCAAAAACATAAGTCAAAATCGAAAGCTTTGCTTCCAACAGTACGCGAAAAATTGTCACAAATGAATTATGTTTACAGGCGTGAAAATTCTCACTGTGGAACAATCGTTCAATAAACACAACGATAGGGCGTATGCTTTGTCATCACGACATGCATGCGAACTCCTTCCCAGGGTTCAAAGTGGCCACCGCCCAGCTTCTACATATCCTTACCTTAAATCACAAAGGCGCTAAACAACAAATTTTTTGTTTTAAATACAGGAGAAGCAAAAAAAAAAAAATTAAAAGAGTTTCAATAAACAGGTAGGGCTTTTTAAAATGTGGCATGTAACTCCGTAGTTTTTTAAACTAACACATTAAAATTTTTATTGATGGTGTATTTTAATACATCCTACCAAAATCTGTGAAAAACGCCGTTTCGAAAAAAGTGTTGATTAGGGCTTTTGTGAATTATAGTAATGATATGATGGTTTCAAAAAGACTCCACTGCAGCTGATAATGCCCAGTTGACACGAAATAATGTTTCGAACTTCATTTTTCACGGATGATTGGATATCTGGTGCCCAGACCTCAATCGATTGGACTATAAATTATGGTCCATTTTAGGAGATGGCTTGCACTACTCGACATTCAAGTATGGCGGCTTTGAAACGCGTCCCTGTCCGGCAGTGGATAAATTTCTCATCTCGTGGGATGCGTACTGCAATCGATGTGTGGCCAAGCCGAATTCGCCTCTGCTGTAGGTAAATGGAGTCCATTTCGAAAATGGTGTTCTAAATCTTTAGCAACTTGATTATACAATAAATATAAAAGAAAATTATGAAAGATATTTACTCATTTTCATTTTATTAGCCAAATACCATGGAGCGAAAACATTTGCTAATACCAAGTACATCACAGGCAACCGCTGTGGTGACAAACATCAAAAAATAAAATTTTTTTAATAGCGGTCGCCCCTCGGCAGGCATGGCAAACCTCCCGAATGTATTCTGCCATGAAAAACGACTGCT
Organism: Rhagoletis zephyria; assembly: GCF_001687245.7. Lineage (NCBI taxonomy): Eukaryota > Metazoa > Arthropoda > Insecta > Diptera > Tephritidae > Rhagoletis > Rhagoletis zephyria. The sequence continues at coordinate 27,117 of NW_016160994.1, read as the reverse complement.
CAATAAAATATAATCGCCGTTCGGCAACATCAAGACGCACGCCACGAATCGGAGGAGAAGCTCGGTAACATTTAAATTTCTCTAGCCTGTGTATTATTAATGGAAGCCTATTAAAAGTAACTGCTTATTAGGGTGCATCACAAAAATAAAATTGCAATCTTTCCATCGGAATTGTAGAACTTATTATATTTTAGGACTTCCGCCAAAAATTTCGGAAAATATTAAGATTTACGTGTGCCAGACCGATTTGAAAATACCTTAAAAATCTTATTATTTTCATTTCGTTGGTACAATTTTAAATTTTTGTTTTAATATTCGGAAAACCCAAAATAAAAATTTATGAAAAACCGATTTTTGGAGGTATTTTGAAATTGAATCCAGATTCAGCACATCTTAATAGTTTTGAGAGATATTTCGGCGACAGTCTTAAAATAGATAAATTTTATAATTTCGATGGAAAAACAGTATCAATTTCTTTTTATTCGAGAGCGATGATCCTACCGCTTATCATATGGTTCTATCTTCAATTATATCCTTAATTTTAGCTAACATAGTCCAAGCTATTTCTTTAAATATTCTCAGCCGCTCTCGAAGTTCCTTACTGTCATACTTTGAGATCAAATTGTTTTATTTCTCTGGACAATTATTATGTTTGCTACACCAGAATATTCTGCATTCAAAACAATTCTACGAATTTTTTTTATTTTTTTATTTGTACTTCCATTTCAACGAGCAAACAAAATCAGCTGATTTTTACGCTCACTTGACTAGAGCTTAACTCGCGGAGATTGAGCAGTAACTAAACCTGTAGTTAAATCGGAAATGAAGAGTTAACTGCCGAACATGAGTTATATTAACACTGTGAAAATAGGCTTTAATGTTGCAAATTTATTCCAAAACTAAAAATGGAATTTAATAATTCTTTTCTTTCCAATTTAAAGATAATTTAAAAACAATTGAAAAATAAGACAAAAATCAATAAACCTCCTGGCTTTCAACACCTAGAGCGTACTTATGCAGACACAAAACAATCAAACAATTCTCATCGACTTCACCAATCTTTCTAAACGATTTTAATTTCTTGCGCTTATTTTTAGATTTCCTTATTTTTTCGCACGTATTTCGGTTGTTTATTTGTTTTCACAAAATTGTACGCTAAATTCCATTTTTCTAAGTTTTTGTTTCTGCGCAGAAAACAAATGGCTGTTCAGCCGTTAGACCACATCGTTTAAATTCGTTTCAACATCTTACAACAAAGCGCATATAAATCTTTCAAATCATTACCAGAAATGTTTACATATTAACACATGTATGAAGTTATACTTAACCACTTACATGTCCATTCTCGTCCAGTTGATTATTGGTCAGTTTAAGTTTGTCAAATGAGATGATTTGTTTCATCCAATTCGCACCTGGTGCTGGTGAATCGGGGTGAACGTGTATGCGAGGCGGGGAAATGGGGTCCGCTTTGCCAGCGACCACCCAACTTGAGCTAAAATTCCAGAAATTAGAAAATAATTAGTATTAGTAAATAGAATACTTTATTATGCTGCAAATGTAAATTCGATCAATGTTTATCTACAAATCTCTCCACCACTCACTTGTGGAATGCATAGCGATAGCGTTTATCATCGACCGGCACAAAGTCCATCATCATTATGTAGGTCGCCTGCGGATCCAATCCACCGATCCGTACCTGAAATGTGGGAAACATGCGCCTGCCAGTCTTGGTGACAATCATTTCTGTGCCTTGCTCATGGAATTTATCCCACAAAGCTTTAGTTTCCAGCACAACCACTGCCTGCGCCAACGTCGGATGCATTGGTTCCTCCTGTTTGATTGATAAAAGTGAATTTAGCTCAAATTTTCTTCACAAAAAAACTGAAATTGCAACTCGCTCAACACTTACACTTTTACTGCCGCTGTTGTTGTTGCCATTTGTTGTATTTGCATCCTTTTTGTTGCTCTTATATTTTTTGCTTTGTGTTGTAATACTGTTGCTGCCATTATCATTGCTATAACTAGTGTTATTATTGTTGTTGCTATTGCTGGTGCTGTCTGAGCAAGTGCTTCCAATGTTGCTGCTGATGCTGTTGCCACCGCTGCTATTATTACTTTGCGTCTCAATGTCTGACATTTTGGCGTCGATGTGCTCGAGTGGCTTGTATGAAGTGCGATCTTTGCCCGCAGTCTGTATGCAGGCTGATTTGGGAAGACAAGATAGAATAATGGTATGAAACTTCTTCGATTCTATTTTAATTTAAACTACAATACGAATGAAAATTATTTAAAAATATTTCTGCCATAAAATGTAAATGAATATTTGGTGCTAAAATTTTTGCTGATTGTTTGGCCGAGCTTCTCCTCCAAATTGTGGCGTGCGTTCTGATGTTACAACGCACATGAGGGATCTACAATTTTACGCCGCCTCCGAATGGAAAATCGATTTTAGGCAGAAATACACTCGAAAGTTTGCTATTGATCCCGAGGGGTGACCGCTGTTAGAAAAAGCTTTTCGAATCTTCCCTTCGCGATTATGTCAACAACCGCCGTAATGAGGCGATCGTTAAGACTTTTTTAAATAAATGGACAAGCAGTAAGCTTTCACATTAAGGCGCTTAGGATAGGCTGGGTCAACTTATATAGCAACACCGGCGCTCACCCACCATCCATTGAAGTAGTAATAGAATTTTCAGAAGAGAGATTATACTGTTTCCCGCTTGAGAAGAGTTACAACTTAGCCCCAGTCTGGCAGCAACAGTTGGTTTAGAAACATTTATTCTGTCCAGTTTTGTGTTAACTGAAATCCATTAAAATTTCTTTATAGCGAAGTCATATTATTGCAGGTTGTTTTACGCCGTGCCTGTTGAAATAAGGTCAGGGTTCCCTTGATATCTTGCAAATCTGTATGTCTGGCCACTTGTTTCTGGCATTATTAAGGGCCATGAAAACCGCGACCTCTAGCGTGATCTATTGCGCGTGGCGCTCCGCCCTATAAGGCTTTTAATGTAGCCTCGCTCCTCTAAAAATGGACTGAGTAAGAGAGCATCACATTCGCAGCGAACAAAGTGGTAGTCGAGCGCGCATCCATTCGGCTACAGTGGCTCTTGAGACAACGTAAAGGAAAGACATACTTACTTAAATTTGTTGTAAAGTTTTTTTGTTTTGCTTGTGGCTTCAAAACTACACATTACCCACTCGCTTATATTGCGATGCATATTTTCGTTCAATCGTAGCCGTTAATGAATTCTCTATTTGCTTACTGGGAAGTTAAGTACTTTCTTTGAAGCTTCATTTGAAGAACAGATAAATCGTTTGAACATTTTGTTTACAGAGTTATTTATGATCCTCTTTACGTGTGATTTTCTGAGCCCACAGCAAAATTCCGGACCATGAAACACTGCGGTAGTTCCTTGTTTTCCTAGATTGTCGGCCTTCTCAATGCTCTAGGACACTGAAACAATCATTTACATACTAGCTCAGGGGTTGTTCTGTGGGACTTCAGCACCTGTGCCTCTTCTGATGCATTCACTGCTGCAGATTTCTATTGAATGAATTTCCGCTTCGAAGATGGTGGGGTAGCTCCTCACTGCTATCGATTTTTTGAAGTTTGCCGCAAATATGCCCCCGCCCCTGTTTTCCCATTTTCCAGCTTAGATCCATCAGTGTAGCAAATCTCCCCATTCTTCTTCTCCTTCTTATTTGGTGCTGTAACCGCCTGAGCGATTTTAGCCGAGTTCAACAAAGCACGCCAGTCGTTTCTCTTCCATGCCAACTGACGCCAATTGGAAATGGCAAGTGAAGCCAAGTCCTTCTCCACTTGGTCTTTCCATCGCAGTGGGGGCCTCCCTCTTCCTCTGCTTCCACCAGCGGGTTCCGAGTTGAATACTTTCAGACCTGGAACGTCGCTGTCCATTGGAACAACATGGCCAAGCCAGCGGAGCCGCGATATCTTAATTCGCTGCCACTATGTCTATTTATGTCGTTGTAAAGCGCATACAGCTCATCATTCCATCGTCTACGGTACTCGCCGTCGCTAACGCTTAAACGCCCGTAAATCTTCCGCAAAATTTTTCTCTAGCAATACTCCAAGAGCCGCCTTATCGGATGTTGTCATTGTCCATGCTTCTGCATTGAATTCCGATGCTGACATTATTGTCAGTGTTAAAGCTGGTTCCCAAATAAATGACATTCTCGAAATTATAACTGTCAACAGCGACGTGGATGCCAAGGCGGGAATGCGCTGACTGTTTGTTTGATGACAGGAGATACTTCGTCTTGTCCTCTTTGACCTCTAGATCCATTCGCTTTGCTTCCGAATGCAACTTGGATAAGGCAGAACAAACCTCGCGGTTCTCGTTACCGATGATGTCGATTTCATCTGCGTACGCCAGCCATTGCCAGCTCTTGTAAAAATTTTTTCCTGAGCGGTTCAGTTCTGCAGCTCTTATTATCTTCTCCAACATCAGATTAAAGAAATCACACGAGAGTGAGTCATCCTGTCTGAAACCTCTGACGGAGCTGGTGGTATTGCTCATCGCCATTTTACACAACCGTATCAGTTTCGCGGGGACAGTAAATTCAGACATCGCGGCATAAAGACAACTTCTGTTCGAAAGGGGCTTTGAAGTCGACAAATAGATGGTGAACCTTTTCTCGCAGGCCTTTTCCAAGATTTTACGTATTAAGAATGCCTGGTCTATGGTGGATTTGCCGGGTCTACAGCCACGCGGATTAGGCTCAATCAGTTCGTTGACGGTGGGCTTCGGTCTTTCGGACAATACGCTCAGTAAGACCTTGTAACCTTCCAGTTGTCGGCCAAGCTTTCATCTGAATACCTCGTCTGGCAGGCCGTCAGCTACAGCAGCTTTGTTGTTTTTCGAGCTCGTTATTGCTATTCGTACCTCGTCATAGTCAGTTGGTGGAACATCGACTCCGATATCATCGACTTGGGGCTCGTTTTCGTCTTCTCCAAAGCTTTCAGTACTGCTACCATTCAGTAGGGTGGACAAGGGTTCCTTCCATAATTTAAGTACGGTCTGGACATCAGCCACTAGGTCGCCATTGTTGTTCTTACGAAAGTTCGCCCTGCTCTTAAAACCTTCCGTAAGTTTTCCAACTCTCTGGTAAAATTTTCGGGCGTTTTTCCTGTCGTCCAGAATTTCAAGCTCTTCGCACTCACGTATTTCGGCCTCTCTTTTTGTTGCGGCAAATACGTCTCGTTTTCCTCTTCAGCTCCCGATAGGCGGCATTTTTTTTCTCTGAAGCTTCCTGACACTCCTCATCGTACCAGTTGTTCTTTCAGGCACGTTAAAATCCAACTACTTCTTCGGCGGTGGCACTTAATGAACAAGCAAATGGGATTCCACTGCTCGCATGTGTCGGTTTATTGACAGGAGGTGTGAGAGTCAGATAGCGAATGCATTGGCCGTTGACTGCAGCTTTTCGACGTTAAGCTTTCTTTGCATTTTTGGGCGCACAGGCGGGTGCGTATCTCAGCTGCCACATGAAAGTTGTCCGAGTCGATGTTTGACCCTCGGAGTGTACGTACGTCTAAAACACTGGAAGTATGCCTTCCGACTATCACAATGTGATCGATAGCCACAGGCATTTTTTGTCTTGCCTCGTCCAACGCATTTCTTGGATGGCGGTGATATCAGCCTTTGTCCTTACGAGGTCACCAACCAGCCGGGCATAGGCACCTTCCCCATTAAGGGTCCGGACATTCCAGGTGCATTCCCTCAAATCGCAGTCCATTAAACGTTTGCCGTGGTCGTCATCAAAAGGGGGGCGGGGGGGGGGTCTCATCGGAGGCTTTGCTGTTCTTTTTCATTGGAAGTGGTTTTTACATGGTGGATCCCAAACCCAGCGCACAACCCATTGCTGGGACGGGGATGGATTTGCAACCATGTACACGTTTATATAGCGAGCCGCTTGCTCCAAGACAGACGCCCGCTTGCAGCCGCATCTACTGGTGAACAGATGCTGCAGACTGCAGTGAGCCCTTAGTCCGGATAAGTCGGAGTGGCCGCACCAAAGCTCCCCCTCTTTCTGCCGTGACTCAAGGTTCCACTCGGATTGTTACCGCATCTCGCGCATGGGTTGCTCACGTTGCCCCCAGAGTGCGCGAACGAGGTCCTAAGAGTCAGGATGGAGTATAGCCAGGCAACTGTAACTGTATACCCAGCACAAAGACTATACCCCATCTCCCCATTAGCTTTGGCATATGTGTTCCCTGCATTCCAGAGAGCATGATCTGCCTAAAATTTCCTAGAGATTTGGAGTTTTGAAACTATTACATCGCCTATTTGCAATATGGGAGGTGGAGATAAATCGCACGACTGCATTCCATTTTATATTTATCTAAACAACCTCCTGCCCTCGCCAATTAATCCACTCTAATTGCTTTCGATGTTCCTATGACTGGGATCCTAGGCAAGAGAGACGATCATTGCATCTCTAGACCAATTTAAATTAGCTAACCGGAAATAGTATGTAACTCGTAATAACTCCTGACTATCAGAAGATTATCGCTTGGCCCGTAACACCTCGTATACGCCAAATGCAATACCAGGTATGAATGGTAAATCACAGTAGAAATTCGTATTTATTAAGTTCAGTTAGGATACCATCTCTAGTGAAATTTGTTACCAAGCGACGATATATTGTTGATAAATTTTTGTTTCCGACTCTATTTTCTAAGATTCTACAGTCTTCAAAGCAGCCTAGGATTTCCACTTGAAATATGCTTGTATCCTTTCTCAGACGTAGAGGAAGACCGTCACTGAGTTCGTCGGCGTAGGCTCGTGCTACTACACCAGAGTACATCTTCTCCATTCTTTTCTGAATCGTAATTGTACGTAACTGTTGAAGTCAAGATTGGCTTCTTAAGGGTCTGTCGTCTTTCTTATTTGCAATACGTTGTTTAATAATCCCTGTCGGAATTGTCTATTCTCCAACACTCTTTGAGTCTGATTGCTATGCCAGATATTGGAAAGCGTTTAGAATTTCTGTCTAGTAGGATGTTAGTGTAGGTACCGGTTATTCCTACAACTTAAGTTCTTTTACTCTAGAATACTAACCTTAAAAACATACCTTTTTTTAATAAGGCCTTATTCCGCTGCTGCTACAAGTAGCAGCCACAGGTTTCAGATAAAATGTGCGTAAATTTTACTCATGGATAGTACTCTTCGGTTAAATACTAAATTAGTTTACAAAAATTGTATTGCTTATTTAGAACAAGCCACCAAACCAGGGAGCTTTGCTGAAACACTTTTCCTGATAAAAAATGGCAACCGACAGATTTGATTTTTTTTAAATGATCTTATCGCTCAGTAATCGCAAGGTAAACTGATTTTTATACCCCGATCAATGAACGTACTTATCTATAATTTTTATAGACTGCTGTACATCCGTGGCATGTGGCCAGAAGAATGAAGAGCACGATACAAACTTTGCATCTGGGTAGGAGTACGAGAGATTTTGAAGTATTTATTTAGCTCTGAACTACAGTCTATTCTAATTGTTCCTATGGTATTTAGAGGGATTTTTTAGTAGGTGCGTTAATAATATTTCTGAGTGGAAAATGACGATTTCAATTTATAACGAAAAATTTGCAAATTAATTAATTTTCACCATAGAACTCTTAAGTTCAAAAAACTTCCATATACATACCAACATATTCTTTCCTTCGTAATACATTACTTTTTCAAGGTTTTACAAAATAAGTAAAGTACAAGAAACTTTTTCTTTCTTTTTATGTTTGACGGAAAAACAATTAGCCGTGCCAAGTGCTAATTGATTTTCGAATTCATTAATTTCGTAGTATTCTAAAACTAAAAAAAAAAATTGTGAAATAAGACGCCAAGTAAAGGCGACAAACTGACTGCGATATTTTTATTTACAACCAACTGTTGTAGAATGGTCCAGATTTAGACATTAACTTGCAACAAAAGTAAAAATTAAAATAAAGGGCGGCGGAGAAACGCATTCCGATGCCTTGTTCACGACAATTAATGGTTTGCCGACCTGCTGAGGTGGAGAGGTCGCCTTGTAAGACTTCCCTTCTTAGAGGCGTAAGAAAGTATTTATGCAGTTGTAGCGTTTGCTGTGAAAAGAATATCTGTTTTAAAATACAACTAAAACTTGCCAAAAAGTAAGGAGGATGCACCCAACTTGTAAACAAAGATTTTTTTTTTCCAAAAAGCAAACATGCATGCAAATACTTAAACTTTCATAGGGTAGAAATGCATATACAGTCAGAGTCAAAAATATGAATAACCTGACGTTTTGACGATTTTCTTTATTAATATTTTTAACCGACTTCCAAAAAAGGAGGAGGTTACCAGTTCGTGGGAATATTTTTTTTTTATGTATGTTACCGCATAACTTTGGACCACGTCAACCGATTTCGATAATTCTTTTTGACTCGGAAGGTTAGTGTCTCAGAGGTGGTTTAGATCCGAACATTGGATCATGAAATATATATATATATATATATATATATTTTTTTTTAAGTCGGTTTTTTTTTTTGCTAAAAATTTCTTGTCTATACCACTTTTTTTTAATTTTATTTTTTGAATTAGTTCATTCGACAGAAAACACTAGCAGAATATTATTTTTTTTTTTTCAATTGCATATAGAACTCGGGAAAATTCAAGAAATACCAAAAGAAATGTCATCAAAATTTTCAACTTTTCCATTCCATTTCTTAGAAAACGCATGAACAAAATCTATTTTAATATGGAAAAACTCTCAAAAATCAACGGTAATTTTTAGAGACTTGAAACATGCACCTTATTATACTAAAATTGAATAGGCTACAAAACTGCATAATTTTGATGCACATTTTTTGGTATTTTTTGAACTTTACCCGAAACTGAAAAAATTGATTCTGCTGGTTTTTGCTATTGCATGACCAATTTTTTTTATAAAAAAAAAAAACGAACAAATATATGGCGTGCTTTACTTCGCCTTAAAAGTATTTTTGCGTTGTTTGATACCCGCCTTGCAATATTTCTTTTGTTTTATCAATTAAATAAAATTTAAAAAATTTTTTTTTTTAGAATTTTCAAACATGTGGCAACCTCCACAGAAATATTTTCCGCTGTAAGCCTTCTCAAACTTCTTTCTTTTGAAAGCCATACTGCAATATTTACTTTATCATATCAATTTACTTTAACTGCAATTTTCAAACAGGTGGCAACTCTCTATTTTTTCCGCCTATATTTTAAGTTAGACCTCTAGCAATACATCGGTGAAAACTGTCATTTCAATTTCATGCATTAGTTTTTGAGTGATGCGCGTACAAACATACAGACAAACAGACAAAAATTCTAAAAATTGTAGATTTGGCTTCTATTGCTCCAATAAAGACCCCCCATATTAATTTTTCTTTAATAGCTATAGTGTACAGACATCGGCTTGTTACAATTTTGTTATAGTATCTAAGATAACGAAACGTCAAGGTATTCATATTTTTGGCGGTGTATGTATGTATGTACATATGTTTACATGCCACAAGTGTGTCAATCGTCGCCTTTCTTAAGTTGACTCTGACTAGCCGCAGCTCAAAATACAAACGACTACCACATACGATAATTAGATTTGCCAAAACGCCCTAATTCATCATATCTACATATGTATGTATGTATATGTATGTACACTGATCCCCTAACAACACCCGCAACTCGTTCTTGTAAACCACCTTCGCGTAACTTGTACTCTGCCTCTAATTTGTCGTATTTATGGGCGACAAATCAGACATTCAACATGTTGATGATGTCTTCTTTAACAATCGCGATCACACATGCAATTGCGCTAGTATTTGTGTTGTTTGATTGCGTGCGTGTGATCATCGTCGTCATCCTTTCAATTTTAAGCACGCTGCTTAAAGTGAAATAAATCAGGAAAAAAAATTATTATTACAAACGTAAACATAAACATTCGGTGCTGTGATGGCAATTTATGTTGAGCATTGCAAAACATTTTTAAAAAATGATTTATGTATTTAATTGTAGCGCAGCAGAAAGTGAATTTTCAAAAGGGCCGAGATGCGTTGTTGCCTTGCTTGCGCGTAAGCGTGCTTTTTGGCTGCGTCTTCGCAGCGTAGTAACATTCTTTTGCATCTGGTGGGAGTGTAAATTAATTCATCAACAGAATTTATGAAAGATCGGCGAATTCCTTTAGTTTTCATAGTAAATAGTAGTTTGTTGAATCGCTCGTGATGTTGCAAAAAAACTAAGCAATAAGCCACGCAGTGTATTCATATAGACAGCTTTTGCCATCAACCTGATCGAACGGTGACAGGTAATAAGGTCAATGGAAATAAGGTCAATTGACTTTATTTCCCACCCTGGTGCGAAATAAAGTCAATTGACATTATTACCTTTTCAAAAGCGAAATAAAGTCAACAAAAATTTGGAAATAACGTCATTGATGCTATTTCCTCATTCAAATGGAAATAGCGTCAACAATACCCTCTATCTGCAATTTGCACAAAAACTATTTTAATTCGTTCCTTTCAATAATACATACCTTACCTGTTTCACCTAACAACTTTTTGTGTGATAAACGGTGTTCATATGAGGCGATTTTACAGGCATCTATTAGTTGAAAGCAACAATCGCCTGTTGTGAACGGCCTTTTACCTAGTTGCTTCCAAAAAAATTGGGAGGCAACCAACTTTTGATTCAACTGGTCGCCTCTAAAAATGCCTGAAAAATCTCCTCATGTAAACACGGTATTAGGCACCAACACAGATCTTTGTGTTTAACCCACGTCGTCAGTTCGATCCATTAAAACATTTAAATCTCATTTCTGAACTTAGCTATCCATATGGTGACCACCCGTCCTTAAAGAACAGCCAGAGGACTTTTAAAATGCTTACTGCTCTTTTAAATGCTTACTGAATAAAGGTCGCCATTTGAGCTCCGGATTTTTTCGAAGGTTACCTTCCAAGTAGAGAATACCCATAACAACATAACAAAATCACAAAATTTCCGCAGGTATTAGGTTTATTTTTATGCGGATTTGAATTTATGCGGCTTTTCAAACCATTTTTTCGCTGTAGCGATTTTGCTTTTTTGAGCGTTTTTATTACTTTTTTTTTTCAGTGTGTAAGAGGGCATTTCCGCCAAGCCTTAAATGCAGTTTATGCGAATTGGAAAAACGAGATTATCACTCGAACGGGGTAATTGGTCATATTAAGTACAAGCAAACGAGAGTATGAAAGCAAAAGGTAAGAAATAAACATTGCCAATTGCATTATGTTAAAATAATTGCTACTTATCTGAGCTTTTAACTGCAGTTAAGCTTTTGGTGGAAATAGGCTATTAGAGACAGTGCTTCTGATAAATAATTTGTATTTTTTTTTTGGTTAAAATATAGATAAAATTTTGTATATGTATGCCTCATACAAGTAAGAGTTTCTCTGCATTATGGCGATGAACCGACAAATGTACATTTTTCACTTGAATCAGTATTAAAAGCTCTATTGGTGGCCCATACATTGGGCGAGTCTCCCCTGAGCCGCTTTTTTCCTTATTTTTTTTGCCTATGTGCGTTTTTATTTGAAACCCAAATATTTCGGTACCGAGTATCGAAAGTATATGATACTTTTTAAATCGGTACCAAGTATCGATCAATACTTAAAAGTATCGACTCAGCACATCACTATAAACTATTCAAGTATGATGACGCAATATTACCAAAGTAATGCATGTCTGACAACTGTGGTTTAAGCGTGTTCTGCCAAATCTATAAGAATAGTGATGCCCCGATCTACGTCAACTACTATTGCGGACTTCAGTCTTGAAGATTAACAGAAAATTACTCTTCTCAACATTTGCTGCTTCAAACTAAGTAGGCAACTGAGAAGGAAAATTCGCTCTCTACTAGGGTCGTAGAGAATATCTCACTTGCACTTTATACCTTTAATATATGTATGTATGTATAGGTACATACATTGAAGTTGCGCAACCTGGGTACTTTTATTTGATCGCTTATAACTTACGTAGTTTTGCATCGATTTTCTTCGATGATAGCTTATTTTTTTTGTAATACAACAGAGCTTAGGGAGAAAAAAAAATCTGCAAAAAATAAAAGGTTTTCGAGATCCTTCCCCGCAAAGTACAATTTTTTTTATATTTTTACAAAAAAAATTGAAAAAATCGGTAATGATTGTTCGTTATCTTTGAATCTACAGGGCCTAGCAAAAAGTGTTGTATGCACAGTTTATAGAAAATT
>NW_016160994.1:0-9319 GCF_001687245.7 Rhagoletis zephyria | reverse complement strand
AAAAAAGTATAAACAAAACCAATCAAATCCGACCTTTGCATTTTGGAATTTTCAAACTCTTGCAGGAGAAGAAGGAGGCGCTTTTGAATAAATTAAAAGGAAAGATTCAAAATTTTCCTTTTGGACCCAAAGGTTAAAAATTAGGTGCCGCAAACTCAATGCATAAATAATTATATATGCTTTTTATCTCGGAAAACTTCTCAGGAACGCCCTATTTCCGAATTTGGTTGAAGAAGGCCCTATCTCAGAATTTTATTGAAGAACTCCCTATCTCAATATATTTTCTGTTGTGATAGGGTGTTTTTGAACTGAATCCTGTGATAGAGCGTTCTTCAACCAAATTCTGAAATGTGATGTTTTACAATAAAATTCTGAAATAGGTCATTTTGGAAAAGTTTTCTGAGATAGGGCGTTTTCGAAGTGGCTGCCGAGATGGGGACAAATATTTTTCTATAGGTTACTAAAGGTAACCTATTGACGCTTATTTCTGCATATTTGCCTTTTTATAGGAGCGTGTATAACTCAAAAAATTTTGTGGTTAAAAAAGAAAATTGTCACAATTATTTATAACAATTAGACGTCGTTTTTTTTGTGTGATGCAGCGTAAATTTGTGTTTAGAATAATGCCAAATTTTATACCGCTATCTTTTGTGGTTTAAGAGAAATCAATCTTTCAATTTTGTCATAAAGTGCACTCACGATAATAGGTTTGTTCCCTAACGCAACGCGGGATCCCGCGGATGCCCGAAATAACCCAGAAATCGTTCCTGTACTCAAGAAAATGGGCAATAGAGAGCGCATGCATTCAACAATTGGGTCGTAAATGCCTTTTTCTTCTTGCCCGAAATAGCCCAGACCTTTTCTCCAGGCAAAAATGGATAAAGTATCAAAGTGCATATCAGCTGTTTTGTGTTTACATCTACTTTTGATCAAATTTCTCAAAGTAAAATTCCATTTCCAAATGTTTGCATTTAAGTGGCAACAACTTTTTGACATTTTACCATTTTTGAGAGCAAATTTCTCGACTACGGGAATGAAGCTAATATTTGCGAATGTATTTTTCCACATTCCAGAGGTCACGCAAGGCAGTGATCCTTTAATTGCGAGTGTATTGTAATTTAAAATATAGCTGTCAATTACTTGGGACAAATGTAAGGATTTTTTCAAAACATTTGTATGCCAACATAAGGATTATAAACATGGGCGTGAACCGGATGAAAAATTAGGTCGGTTCGGTGCAGCGATTCGGTGCAGCGGTTCGAACGGGTTTTTTACCTTTGGATTGGTTCGTCAAAATGTTTTTGTTTTTTGAACCGTGGTTCTGGTTCGTTTCACCGGTTCGTATATTTGTGTTCGTTCCACCGGTCGTTATATTTGTGTTATTTTTATTCAGTAAAAGTAAAAGAAAAATGTATACATATATATGCGTTATTTTTAAAATATGCTTTACGTAGTAAACAAAATGTCAGATGGTAAGCAAACAAAAGAAATGGCAATACATATTAAAAAAAAAAGAAAAAAAAAATTAATAAATAAAATTGGAAAAATTTTTTATAATAAAAATTTGTCGAAGCGAACCTTTATAAAAAGCGACTTGGTTTTCGGTTCGGATGAAACATTGGCAGAAAATTTCGGTTCGGTTAATGGTTCAGTTAGTTAGTAGGGAAAAGTGTTTAATCCAGTTCAAAACCGGTTCACGTCCCTAAGTATAAATACTTCACAATGATACAACCTGTTTATAAATCCGTGGTTTGTTGAAATTATGGAAGATCACTTCACATGACCGCACTCCAGTAAGAATCCAAAAAATATCCAAAATGTGTGTTTAATCTAAAATATCTCAAAAACTATAGCCAATAGCAAGTAGTGAAGGTCGGATACTAATTCTCTGTTATAAAATTTAGTTGTCTTATTTTAATTTAGTATTCTCCCAACAATTATATTCTACATATCTAAATATGTAAATACATACATATGTGAACATTCATATCGTGTACGTACTGTAAATTGTGTAGCAGCCAGCGACCTCAGCACAAGCATACTGACGCTCTCATCGCAGCTAAATCTCTTCATCCGCTCTAAACTATGACACTCCGCCCACTCCCATTGCAAGGTGAGCTGAATTAAATATTCGAGTGCTGTCATTCGTTGCATTTCTTGGTGGTAAATAACGCCGTAGTGGAGCACATGGCCCATGGACATGCTGCTACTGTTATAGGAAACTCTGAAATTATTATATTTACATTACGGCAGTTTTTGCTATAAAATCAAATTACCCCACAGTTTAGACACTAAATTCAATTCTAATTGTAGCAATTGAAATGCCATTTGCATGATCGCTCACAAACAAGATAGCGAGATTATTCATTAGAAATAACGCACTACCTACGACTCATCTGCAGCAGGCTTGGTTGGCTCTTTGGCTTCTATGTGGTATTCTGTGCTGTAAACATTCTCTGGCATGCCGAGAAAACAAATGGCCAATTCGCTCGCTGCGGGTGTTTCGCATTATAAAATGGTGTACCTGGTATACCCAAGCAACTGCGTAGCGCGAGCTAAGCAATCGCTAAAGTATTCAATGGCGCAGCTAGCCAGGTACTCGTACGATCGACCGATCATTGGATTTTCGGCAGTTTTCTTTTTTTTTTCCTTTTCATATTTGCTTCAAACGAACAAGGGTCGTTCATTTTGTTGTGGCGGGTTTTTTGTTTGATGCCAAATTGTAATGCAAACAGCTACTTATCCGATATCTACTCACTGTTGTTGTTATGCTTATTCCCGAGATTTGTATACTCGCTACAAAGTATCTTCACTTTAAAATTACCACTAACAAAGGTTGCTGTGCTGTGGCGGAGCAGCGGAAGGAGCAGTAGGGAAGTGTTCTGGTTTCTGTCATTAACAAAATATAGGAGTTTGTGATTCCTTCGTACATATGTATGTACTTAATATTTATGTATTTTTGAATATGGCCATTGCACCAGACCCTGGAACGTTGCCATCATTGTATGGTTTGCCTATGGAGCAACACAAATTAAATTAACAAATTAATATACAAACGAAGAATGTATGTATGTACAATATATTAGCATGAACAAATGTATTTACAGGGGTAGGCACTCGAAGTGTTACCAATTAAAAATGCTTTAGCTTTACATATATACTTTGTTGTTTTTTTTTAAATTTATTTAAAAACATCAGTTTTTCGTGAAAACTAGTCAAGTTTTAACAAAAGTGTTCGATGTAACCACCTCTCTGTCCTGGAATGTTTCGGTCTGTCAGAATGTGTTCGGGCGGTATTTGGTCGCAGTTGCCACATGGAAAAATCCATTGGATTTAAGTCAGGTGAATATGGTGGCCATTTTTGCGAAGAAATAAGGCGGATACGTTCTTTTCTAACTTTATGCGATGGTGCCGAGTCTTATTGAAACGTCCAATGGCTTCTGATTTACCTTTACCCACTGTTCAATACAAAATACCACTAAAACACATTCTGGCAGCATTCCCGGACAGACCGGATGCTATTATCCCCGCTTAAGTTGGCTTTATCGAAGAGTAATAAACTTTTCTTGAAATTTGCTAGTTGCTAGATAGCTTTTTTAATTGCTGACACTTCGAACGGCCACCCCACATACAGTGTGTATTTATGTATGCACGTTGACCTGTTCGGCATTCTTGTGATGCTTCTGGATTTAAATTGTATCTGCAATTTAATTGCACTCGAATTTATTGTTGATTGTTGCTATTTTAAATGTTTTGCTGTTTCTAATTCTCATTTGTTGTTTTTGCTGTCGGTAATTTTCTAGCTATTTGATTGTTATTGAGCGTGTAGTATCATATGTTTACAGCAAAAATTTTAATCGTCGGTTTAAATGGCTAATAGGTATGTATATGTACTCGTACATAAATCTTTCTTAGCACAGCAGAGCTCGCATAGCCTTCCTTCTTTATTGCCAAAACTCGTCAAAATGTACGAGTATATCTGCTAATTTCTACATAGCCTTCTTGTTTTGAATTACGACTATTCAATTTCTTTTCCAAATTTAAATCCGCAATATCTAACGAACTGCAGCAGATATTTAAATTTAAGTTGGTTTAAATTTTTCAGAAAATTCGAAGTACGTACATATGCTATAATAATAATAATAGATTGGCGCTTACACATATGTTAGTGTTTGGCCGAGCTTCTCCTCCGATTTGTGGCGTGCGCTTTGATGTCACACAAAGCGGAGGGACCTACAGTTTTACGCCGACTCCGAACGGCGATTATATTTTTATGAGAATCTGTTTTTCATGGCAGAAATACACTCGGAGGTTTGCCATTACCTACCGAGCGACGACCGCTGTTAAGAAAAAACCTTTTTTCTATATTTTTGCGATGTTGTTTTGACCAGGGTTTCACCCCAGGTGCTGCGGAGTGGAAGCGCGCAATGCTTACCACTACACCACAGCGGCCGACGTACATATGCTACTTAAAGCAAAAAAGGATAAATGTATTTTTTTTTACGAATATACGAGTATTGCGAATGAGACAATAAATATCGAAAAGCATCGAACTTGTGTCCTACTTCTATTCACTAAGACGGCCGATTGCTTGGATTTATATGTTCATTAAGAAAGCTTTGTTGAAACCCTAAAATTTAGGAAAGAGTAAAAAAGGCATCATTCGCTTCATATCGCTAAATCAGAGCTATTAATACATACGGCTATTGGAACATCTCACCTTAGGCAATCGCTTGGCATAAAGTTTACGTTTGACGGAACTCATTTAAAATGGCTCCGTTAATTAGACACCTAAAGCGTGTTCAGTTGACTGCCCGTAATTGAATCAGTGGACCCTTCTGAACCTCGACCACACGAGCTTCAAGTCGGTGAGGTTATATCAGCCCAGCGTGTATTAGAAGCAAATCAGATCATGTGAGGCTGCGGTGTCTTGTGCCAAAAGGTGAACCAGAGACGGAAGTTCTCTCTCCGCAAACTTTAAACTCTGACGGAGCTTTTGACAAAACACGTTCGATTGGAATTCACGCGATAAGACTAAAAGGTGTAACCATCTGACTTGTCGAGTTTTCGCGAGGCAAAGATTTAAGATTATTGGCTCTAATAGTAGTTGACGTTCAAAACCTAAAAAGAACAGCGTGATATTGTTTCAAGTATGAGGCAGCTAACCTAACCTACCAAAAAATTTTGAATATAAATCTTCTACTATTAGATTGAGGTAAGAACAGATCTTTAATGTGAATTCATTTTGGAAAACCAAATCTCGATGAGATTTCAAGTGTTTAAATCAATTTTAGATGCACAGAAGAATCGAGGTGCTTAAGAGAGTTGACTTTTCCGTCCTCAAATAACTTTTTCCGTTTGTCCTTAATCCACCTATTATGGCACGTTTTACGTCTGTTAATCTTTCAAATCGAACACCCCGTAAGGGTTTTTCAAATCTGGGAACAGATGATAATCACTGGGCACAGGGCCGGGGGGAATAAGGTGGGTTTGGAAGCAATTCCCATCGTGAATCGTTCAAAACATCCTTCGTTTTTCTTGCGGTGTGAGGTGTTGCATTATCCTCTTGCAATAACGGACGCTTATGCAACTTTGCATGCCGTTTTTTGATAAGTGCTTGTCGCAGTGGTCCGCTGAATAATTTCTGATTTTCACAAAAAGAAACATTGCCCTTTGAGATTTTGCTGCGTCTTCCATGGTCACAAAAACAGTAGTTTGAAATCGCGTCTATATCACTCGAACACCTAAATCAGACTGAACAATATTGCTCTGGATAGTTGCATAAACATGTCAGGACTTGTCTAGCACCAATAAGAGTGCCTATAAGTTCTACGTTCTTAATTACAGCACAATTCCCAGAACTTTGTAAACATCCCTCG
Organism: Rhagoletis zephyria; assembly: GCF_001687245.7. Lineage (NCBI taxonomy): Eukaryota > Metazoa > Arthropoda > Insecta > Diptera > Tephritidae > Rhagoletis > Rhagoletis zephyria. Next base: position 3,440 of record NW_016160994.1, on the reverse strand, counting down.
TATTAATAGGGTCCGGTGGTGTGTTGGCACACTTAACTGGGACACTCTGAGAAAAGTAAATATCTCTGACGTATCAATAGGAAGCTGTTACTTACGTTTAACATTATTCTTCTAGAACGCCTATGGAAAATGCAGATCAAGGGCTTTTTTCACTAAATCCTACTGGCAAAATAGGTAAGCACCTTACCAGGCAATCCATGTTTTCTTTCAGCATTTAGTACCGAAATTGTCATCATGACCAATGTCATCTACTAGTAAAGCACAAAATTAACAACTCCGATTATGCCTTTGTATTTCACCCGGCGGTTCTTAGCACTTCCCTGCCGAATCCACCTTACTTTAACAAAGGCGTAGCCGCCTTATGTTAGTAGGAATAACAATGTACATTTGGTATCAGACATACTTCTGAGTAGCTTTACAAAGTAAGGTACGGAGAATGTAGAGCACTCGATCGGAAATAACTTCGGCGGCACGTTATTTTGCAACTGGCAACCCTGTCGGGAACCCGCCAAACACATATCAATGTAAAGTAAACAAACCTCCCCCCCTGCAGACCCTTTTTCGGTAGTTCCAAACTTGTTATAAATTCGACAGATAGGATCTAGTTCGTTCTACATCCCTTTTTCTTTAGTTTCCGAACCAGTTCTAAATTTGTCACCTTAGACACACATAGATTTCTAATGATTTTTTTTTTTATTCTTTTGGGCTTATGACTATTTTGAACTTAGTAAATTTGTGTATTACCGAATAGAAACGGTTAGAAAGAAAAAAGGTAGTTCAATCTTTGGAAAAACGATTTCTTTTCAAATTTGCTTCTTGCAAAAAAATATAATTTTCAGGAAAAGTGAACTTTGCAGCCACTTTTCACTCTTATTTAGCGATATGTATGAAATAAAATAGTTTTTTAAAAGTACCACATTTCGGGGATTTTGAATTGGTGGGAATCTAGTTATTCACTCGTCGCGTTTTCCGCACAGGGAACGTAAGGCGTCATCGGGGGTGCTTTGCTACGAGATGACATTGGTCATGATGGCATACATATTTCGTACTAAAATCTGAAAGAAAACATAGATTACCTCGTACCTATTTCCGAGCGGGCTATGTATGTTTTTAAATATTTACGGATGCACAAAGGCATTTCTACAGATGTATATACTTAGGGAACCATAACTCAGTTAATGCATACAAAGTACAAATTATTTGCGATTTTCCGAAATTTAAGTGCATTTAGTACATAAATATTTTTCACAACTCGCATAAACTCCAATAAAAGTTCAATAAAGTGGTAGCAATGCAAAAGCGTTGACACATTTATGTAGCGCACATAAAGGCGCCCTTCCGGTGCTGCTATGCATAACATCCATATGTTAGGCATATAAATAAGTGTAGTATCTAGTAAGTAGGGTGGTCGACCCATTATTGGTAAGATGGATCTTATTAGGAGGCCGAAAAAGGAACTTTGTAAAATTTTGTAAGCAATTTTATTGACCCATTTATTTACTTTCATATGTATGTAAGTATGTACATATACATGTATATATCGTAACCTTAATATAGGAAGGACCTATCGCACAACGTCGCTGAAATACAAAAAGCCATAAGCAAGTCTTTTTCAGGTGTATTTTTTCTTAGACTTTGTTTTAAACAAATAAAAAAATAAAAACTGTATTGGGTTGGTCGAATAAATGTCCGTCCTAGTCACCAGTTCCGAGTCTGTTCGATTTCTGAGTGTGAGGCCTTATGTTGGACAAAGGAGTATAAACGATTGAGTCCTGGAGGAAATTAGACTGTGGTTACAGAAGATATGGAATAAATTAATCGACGGAGACTTGCCTGCCGCTTGCGCTTTTCTCTCAAAGTGTTTACTGCAAGGAAGCTCAAATAAAGTTTAATATTAAAAAATTAATTAAAAAAATTAAAGTAAAATCTGTGGAAAATTAACAATAAAATGTTTTTTTTCGCAAAATCGCCGCACCCTGTAATTATATTCGTATATATGTAGTAGATAGTGGAATATGCCTAGAATATTCTTCCAAAGTTTTAAGTCTATCTCCTAGCCTTGAGAAGCTCCGCTCATTATATTACATAGGCCAGGCGCGTCCGCAGAGGTTCTAAGTTTTTCTCAAGCCTCTACTAAGCGTTTGAGATGATTGCTCAGTAAATAATAAAACGATATTGTTAAAATTTTGCACATTGTTCAAGATAAGAGTGCCTATTACGAAAATAGTCACCTGTACATTTTCAAGCCAATACCTTAATGAATTCATTAAAAAATCGGGCTTTTAAACCTCTAAAATGTGTGCACCCTAATTCATTCGCACATTCCTTACACAAATTTGCTCACATACACACTACTTATGCACATGATACCCCATGAAATTAAAAATGTTGATGGAGCTGTAAACTGCCACACATTACATTTTCAGGAAAGAAGCTAAAATTTGAAGGGAAAAAGTCAACCATTTGGGGGCAAGCATTTTGCATGGCGAGATCGTTTTGATCACACTTCATAAAATTAAAAGTAATTTTCTACTTCATAAGCGCACATATGGACATAATACATTAGACCGCACCACCATACATGAAAAAAAAACGTACGCCGTACCCCGCTAAGTATTAAAGTATTTTTGCAAAGGCATTTTCATCTTCAACTTCATATTCATCATTATCTGTATCTTAATTTTTGTCTTTTTATTTATCTTCAACTTAGTCCTGTTCTTCATCTTTATCATTGACTTGATCCTTCAATATAGGTTGTGAGTGTCCGTGGTTTTGTCGTTGCCTTTGTCTTTCTTTCTGCCCTTGTATCTTGCTCTTTGTATTTTAATTCCCACTACACAGTGGCGCTAAAAGTTCAATGCAGCCGTCCCCTGTCTATTACAAATACGCTTATTATCCGTGAGATTAAGAAGCTTCAACAATATTCCTCTTCTTCTTTGTCGCAATAACCTCCTAAGCGGCTTTGGGGATAAAGCTAGCAAGTCGTTTCCCTTTTGTGTCATTGCTTGAAGGAACACACAAAAATTAAATTCTATTTTCTGATCAAAAAATAAAACTTAAAAAGTAACGATAATTTTCCGAGCAATAAATAAAACTCAAAAAATAACAATTTTTTCGGAGCAAAAAATTTAAACTAAAAAATAACGATTATTTTCCGAGCAAAAAATAAAACTCACTTAATAACTAAGTATGTATTGAAAAGTGATTTTTTGAATAAAATCCGAAATCGCCTTGGCAAAAAGTACTTTAGGCTCAGGGGTGTACGGCGAACTTTCTGGTGCACTCTAATGTACATATGTACGTAGGTACATACATGCATACAAGGAAATAGGTATTATTTTGTGTGAACCATTGTTTAGTTTTGTTATGCCAAAGCAAATGGCAATTTCGACCACAATTTCCTGTTGAAAGTGAATTTAAATAGGAAATCGCTCGGGTTC
>NW_016160993.1:0-56705 GCF_001687245.7 Rhagoletis zephyria | reverse complement strand
ACAAACACAAATGTGTAAATTTGCATTAGAGCAGCTATGTAAGTATATTGTATAAAGCTTAGCTAAATACATATGTGTGCATTCGAGCATTTACTTTTATATTTGTAGCTGTGTAAGTATATACCAAGTATATGCACTTATCTTTGCAGCTGCCTTACCATCGACACCTACACACATATGTATGTATGTACATCCATCAACTGATTGCGAAATTTGATACTCCCAGCGGCGCTGAGCTTAATTTCATCTGTTGTCTACCGTTGGGTGAAGGTGAAATGTAGTAGATACCTGAGAATATGCTAAAATCTAGATATACATATGTAAATGCATATCTATGAGTATGTATGTATGTGCATACATATATGTATAAAAACATACAAAGGTAGATGATACAAAAAAATTTTATATTAGAAATAAACCCTGTAACCAAAGTGCTTGTCCCGAAAACAAAAAAAAACTTAAGATTTTCTCTGCATTTCAAATACAATGAAGTTTTTCACATCTGGCTGGTAATTGGTTTATCTGGTTATTTGATTTATATCTTATTCATTTTAAAACACTAAAATAAGTTCTTGGAAGAACAATCCATAAGCCATATAAAAATGAAATATCTTTTGTATGACGGAGAAGCGGAGAAAGGGTTGTGAGAAATTCTCAAAATGTGAATAGATCGTTGAGAGGGATTAACATATACTCTGGCATCTAAGCGAAAATAAGAAAACGATCATAACTGATCAGTGAAACACTGATCTCTGTCTCTCTCTCTCTCTCTCTCTCTCTCTCTCTCTCTCTCGATTGTCTCGCACTACTTTCAAGCTGATTTTAGCCTTAAGGCATAGTAAGTTGCAGGAAACTTCATGGCAGAAGAACTGGTTTGGCAGGGTACACTTGAGGTCTAGTTACAGAGAAAGTTTTGAGTTTTTGGGGCAACCTGTGAACTGTTTCTTTTATGATATGCTTTTAGTCAGCTAAGATAATAAACAGCATGCAAATTTTCAAAGTCCTTCTCAACGGTAGTAGACTGCGGGCGGTCAAAGGAGCTCCTCAAGCTGGCGAAGCGTCAAATATCGGCGCTACTGCGCTGCTTTTGAAAGGCAAAGGCTCAAACATGTCGGCGCGTATTTTATCATCAATAATACCTAGAAAATTTCTTTTCCCCAAAACATACATACATATATACTTGCAAATACCTAAGGTAGAGAAAAAGTCAATTGAGTACTAATTAGAGCTGGGACTCTCCGTGTATGCGCATGTTCGTTCGGATATTCGTGTATGCGAATAAGAGCCAGATTTACCGCCGTTTACATCCGTTATATTTTTTTATCCGGTTAATATCCGGATATTCGGTTAATATCCGTTGATTTTTCTATCCAGATATCCGGTTAATATTCGTTCGTTTTGTTAACCAGATATCCGATTAATGTCCGAATAGTCGGATTTTTTAAATGAGATATTCGAAAATCCGGATATTCAAAAAATTCAGATACAGAGAACTCCCAGCCCTAGCGCTAACACAATGGGTGACATCAGAAATGTCTGAGTACTCGCGGGCTGGTTGTTTCTAAAAATAGGCTAAATAACTATCACTATTCGAATAATTTCGGTTGCTCGATTTTCAGACTGCTCGATAGTGAGCTAATTGCTATTTGACTATCAAACGACAAAAAGTTGCTAATCGACTAGTCAACTAAGAGCTTTACATGCCTAATGACTAGAACTTTTAACTTTCTGCTTACAAGAAATCATCAAAAAAGAAAAAAGCCAAATTACTTGATCCTAGTGCGTTTTGCAGGACAAATGTGTTGTTTACATCAAACGAAACGAATGTTAGCCTCGTTTGCATTTTTCTTCCTTCGGATTGTATAAATTCCATCCAGGTTCTGCGTTTTTCACTTAATTTTTCTTGGGTCGGAAACCGATTTCGAGATCCACTTAGTATCAGCCACACTGGCTATGCACAGCTAAAAAGCTAAAATTTTTTAAATTTCGTTTTGGGAAATGGGCTCCTCCTCGATCACCTGATCTAATTTTCTTTTCACGCTTCATTAAATGTATCTCTTTGTACGTTCTACTAATCACTTTCAAAGTTTTTGGGTTTGCTCTTCTTATTTCCTTTAAACACTTGACTCAAAAAAATTGGCCATTAACATTTATGTGATTATCGCGTTACAACCCACTTCACGCCCTCGACGCGTAAACGAGTAAACAAAGCGCATCAGAAATATCTTAAAACAGATAAAAGCGACAAGCCGTAATGCACAAGAACAAAAGCAAATTTTAAGAGGATTCTTTTTGTGTCGTCAAAATGCTTAGATGAGAAAAGCAGCATAAAAACAAACTGCGGGAAAACCATGAAACTATGCCAAGTCCAAAGACCGGCCACAGACAACGAGGCGTATGAGTAACTATGAAGCCTGAACAAAGGCTAGCTGCCAGGATAATGGAATGCATGTAGAATATGAACGGAATGCAGAGAAGCGTTAGCAGAAAGGAGGTAACACGTCGAAAGAATGTGTGAATGAGTATGTACTTTGCTCATGAATGAGTGTAAATTGAGAGGAAACATAAGCAGTACCCTTTCAGGCGTTGAGAAGGGAAAAGTGAATTGGGAGGGAAATAGCAAAGTAAAGCTTAACATAAAGCGTAAAGACAAATCCTCGTTGTGAATAGAAATCACTCGCTACAACAACAAAGACGCTGCGGAAAGAAGTACTTAAGCGCAGATGCGTGCAATATTATGGGGAAAAAAAGCAACAATTGTACAAAATCAAAGGAAAAAAAGTCACGCAAAAAACAGCAGACACTACATAAAACAATAGAACACACATAGACACATGCACGCATTTTTTTTGTGTGTAGCTAAGAACGTGCAAGGAATTCAATGAGTAGAGTGCGCAAGGAATAGTGGTGGTCATAAACCCATAGTCTCATCTACAGCTCAGTAGAGATAATTTACAAATGGTTTAGAAAGAAGGGGGAAAACGTTACACAGAAAATGCTTGCTGTGAATTGGCATCCGGTGAAATTGTCGGCAGCTGTTAACAGTTGTAATTTAAGTATGCACTATTTTGGTGCCAAAGCAGTAGTTTGGTTAAAAAGCTGATAGCTGGTGGCAGTGAGTTGCAGAGGCTTATAACGGCACAGAAAGGAATTTCTTCCATGTCAATCAATTAGCGATTGGGCAGAAAAAGGAAAAAGTATGCTTTTCAAATGGTCCAGCTCTAATAAGGAGCAGAAATCCCATGCTGGGAGCATATGACTGCCATTATTACGAGGGCTATCTGATATATTTGTATAAGTCTCCACAATGTACTCACCATTATCAACCACACCAGTTGGTTCCAACATATTCATTCGAGGTATATGGTAATAGTTTTTCGGCCACCATTCTAACCTAACCTAGGGTTCAAGTAAAGATCTGAAAGTACTTGTAAACTAACCACATGAGAATCATTAGGCGTATGAAAGATATGGCCAATGTTATGCCTCTTGCTGTAGATATGACAAATAGTTGTAGCGTGGGAAGGTGTGACCACTTCATTCTTTATTTCTGTATTACATTAAACACTTTTGAGGAAGCCATGTTTCAGATTCTGGACAGCTTATAGCACTGTGCAACAAAACCAAAAATTTTAAAACACCCGAAACTAGGGGCCTATAATATGTAGTAATACTGCTTTTTTTTTGGTTTCAAAAAATTAAAACACACTGCAGTATATAAGATAATTTTGCCGCTGCCACCGGTCACCAAATCAGCAGTCAGTGAAAAGGCAGCTTTGTTTCTTCACTTTACTAGCAGATTATTAGCGGGGAGAAGCACAATGGGGAAATTTGGGGGCTCATCTTTTCACTTTTGTAATTTTATATTTTTAATTTTTATGCAGCTGATGTGAATTCCGTTTCGGTTATGTTTTATTGGATGAATCGTTGCGGTAAGTATCAACCGAGCGGAGCCGCAGGGCGCACAATTAGGACTCCCTGTGCGGTACGCTGATGCTCGTAGGGAGGCATCAAAAAGAGTACCAAAGGAGAATATCCGCCGAAGAAAAGTGCTTTCTCAATACAAGTTTATGAAATACGTGTCCCTTTAGGACTCCTTAAATGTGTAATTTCGGCATCGCAAAATGCTCCCTCAGATAATCCACAAAGACTCCGTGCGGACTCCCGTATTTGCCTATGATTTTGTGGAAAGGACTCCTTAAATCATCCGAAGATAACCTAGACGGAGTGTTTTGGGAGTGCTCCGATAACAGATTGATTGAATTGCCATCTTAGAGACTAGATCCAGAGAAAAGAAAAACAAGATAACAAAAAAAAAAAAACACTTGACTCCATTCTTATTCAGAGCATTCCGAAAACGCTCCTTCCAAGTGTCGTTGTGGGAGTCCTTTCTCTCTCCATATTTTGAGCGCTCCGCATTTGGCTAGCTGGGATACGATATACATATGTATATACGTATGTAGTTACAGAATAAATTTGTCGCAAACGCAGGCGATGATTTATAATAATTTATGACATTATGATATCGATCGTCGGATATTAAAAAAGTTACCGAATAGCACTACCGGTGTTTTGTGATATTTTATTTAAGTTTCGTTATTTATGAAGAATATTTAACATGATTTAAAAATGCATTAGTTAATAAAAACTCAATACTTTTCTCGTTTATTTACAGGTATGTGTGCATTCTCTGCTAAGCTTTTGCTATTGGATTTATATACATACATATGTATGTACGTGGGTATGTATATAACCTTTAATGATATTATCCCAGTGGAAAAACTAGTAATGCATTACATGCGTGATTAATAATGTAATGTATTTCTTATGAGTTCTAGATTATATTAATATTTAATATGTAATCAGCATTCCAATGTATCCATAAAGTCGCAAACAAATTTTTTTTTAGTTTCACTTTTATTTTAAAATATTTTGATTTAAAGAAACCAGGGGGGTCAGACGATAGACGTTTTTCCAAGGCAGCGGAAGTCAACTAACAGAAAAATATTGTAGCAGACGTCTCTAGCTCATGGGGAAAGTGGTAAAAAATTGATTGCAAGATTTGATTAAACACAGATGAAACTTAATAAAAGCTTGTAAAAATAGTGTCTGTTTAAAATTTGTGTAAACTATTTTCCACATTCTTTTGAAGTTTCGCAAAAAAATTATGCTTTCAGTTAAATAAAATATACTTCATAGCTCATTGGTGACAACATATATAATGGATTTAAAGAAATCATGCGCTCTCCATAAACTCCAATGGACCTTCATTGTTTTCCACTTCGCTGGCATCTCCTTTAAGTTTCCATCTGCCGCTTCGCGCATGTGGCATTGCGTAGCGCAGTTTCCTCCAAAACCATGGATCACCCCACTTCAGGTAGGTGTTCATCTTCAAATAGGCTCTCAGCTCTTGATCCAGCAGCTCTGTATCTTTAATTTCACCATACACCACAAGAATGATACGCGAACGTCCCTCATTCACGGCGCACTGATGAGCTGTGCGAAATTCCATCTGCGCCCAGTCTGACTCAATAAAATGCTGTGATAGCACAATGATCGTACGACGCGATTGCTCTACAGAGTCAATGATCTGCTCGGGTATGTAAGCGCCGGCAAGCCAATCGCGCACGTGTATGCAAATCTTGAAAGTTGGCGGACCCTGCTCCAAGCCCGGCACCAGCTCCTTCTCCACGAATTGCTCATCGTGATGTGAATACGAAATGAAAGCGTCCCATTTACGATTACGATCGACATCTTTTTCGCTCACACAGCAAAGGCATAGACGATGCGCATATAGCCAAATTTTCAATTCCATATGATATTTGTAATAACAGAGCGCAGTTGTGGTGAGCACTAGTCCCAATGCGGTCATGCATACAATTATGACAACCAACACTGTACGCACGCCGATCTCTGGCAGACAAAAGTCACGAAAGGATAATTCAATTAAGCGTGCCAGCTGCGAATTCTCGCAACGCATCACGCGCGCATCGCTCAAACGTTTGCGATTATTCTTGACGAAGTTGAGCAGTGGTTGGGCGCTGCAGTTGCAAGCCCATGGGTTCTCCGAAAGATAAGCGGTCGTTATCGTTGCACTTGTATTTAGTGTACTTATCAGCTGTGGGCTGATCAGCTTTAGTTTATTTTGACGCACGTCGAGCACCGATAGCGCGCTGGTTGAATGATTGCTGGAGCCCAGCTGATCGCACAGGTAACGCAGTGAATTGTTGCTCAGCAGCAGGCGTTCCAAGCGATGCAACCCATCAAAAATGGCGCAGTCCTCACCAGCCATCCAGTCGAGTTGGTTATTTCGCAAGTCGAGCCCTTGCAAGCGATTCGGTTGCGCAAAAGTGCCCGCCTCGATTGTGCGCAGCTGATTGTTGTCTACCGACAGGTCGATGATTGCGGTCAGAGGTGGCAGTATTTTGGCGTCCAAGTGCTGCAACCGATTGCGACTCAAAATCAGCTTAAAAAGTTTGGTAGTCGCTGCAAAAAGGCCCAACGGCAATGCTTCCAACAGATTTCCGCTCAAATTTAACACTTGCAAGCGCTGTTGCTGCGCCAATAGTGTGGCCGGCAGTTCGTACAGCTGGTTGTTCATCAAATTGAGCCGCTGTAAGAGCTTCAAATGTGTAAAGATACGCGCCGGCAACTCCTGAATGCTGCAATTAGTCAAATAAAGTCCTCGAACTGTTGTCAAACCGTTAAAGTCATCCTCGCGTAGACGATTGCGCAGTCGGTGTTGGCGCATAGAGAGTTCACGTAAGCGCCGCAGAGGCCCAAATGTTGCACGCGGAAATTCCTCCAATCGACCCTGCAGTGTGATATCGTTTATGTACGGCACTGGCTTGAGTAGATCAGCTGGCAAACGCGTAAAGTTCAAGTCCATAAAAAGGCGAAACAGTGCCGGCATTGGACTTAGTATATCCGAAGAAAGCTCTTGGGCTACGTGTGGCATATCGCGTCGTGCTGATCGCTGGGAGTCTGCGCGCAATTCCAGCATTGTAATCTTCCGCAAACATTGATTGGCGCGGCCAAAGGTATCGAGAGTTATCTGCGCTCTCCCCGCTAGACCATTTACTTGCAATGTTTGCCTGGACATGAGTGCCAACTGGTCCAACAAATCGGCGAAAGGCAAACAGTTGTATACGGCGATGTACTTGGTTTCACGTAGTGGATCCAGTCGCGGTAAGCTGCTTAGCAACTCCGGTTTCAGTTCACCTGCGCAAGTCAGCTCTACGACGTTCTCAGCGCTTATGGAAATGTGTACTTGTGCCGTCGCACAATCGATAATGGTCGAGTTGTGCTTATCACGATAGCAGTTGCAAGTGCCATTGGCTGTGATTTGCGCGCAATCTTCGTTGGTAAAGAGTTCAACGTTGGCTAGATCCGCTTCGTTGGCGATAATGCGCAGAAATTGGTAAGATATAGTCAACACAGTAAAAATATAGTTCACCAATTGTCGTTCGATATTGAACATTGGTCGTACCATTTTCCGCGGCAGCAAATATGTTTTGTAGTCGCGCCTATGCAGTGGTAGACTAAATTTTGTTATAGCTTACCAAAAATCAATTCCACATAATTTCTATGCAATATTAAGGGCATCGTCTGTTTCTATGTTTAGTACAATGTCGCTGCTTTGATGCTCTAAGTGTGAATGTGATGAGTGTGCCTGCGCTAAAAGGGGATCATTCATCGGAAATCCATTTAAAATTTGTTTTAGAATTGTTTCTTGTAAGTTAAATAGTAGCAATAATTTAATATAAAACATGCGCATTTATGTACATACATATGTACATAAGAGTATATGTATGTGTAAGAGTTAAGTACAAACATTTTCTTATAGATTTTATGTTAAATTGAATTCCAAGTGTGAAAGCGCGTCTAACTGGCAGCTATGTGATGAAGCAAGAAACGTATTCATTGTGTGATTGTGATATGTTTGACGGCTGCTATTTATGTACTGTGTATGTGTATTCAAATTTTCTCAAAATTATATATACAGTTAGTGGCAGTCAAAATCCTACAGTAAATTTTTTCATATTTTTTGATTTTATTTGCATATTATTGTTTTTTGATAAAGCTTTAGTTAATACTACAACAAAATTCATAAAACTCAAATTTCTAACTATCTGATAATTAAAAAAAAAAAATTAGTTTTAAAAAATTTTTAAATTTCACACTTTTTATTCAGAATTTTCCGAGTACGCAGTGTCATAGCCCATTAAATTTTAGAATAATAAATTGCAAGCTTGACGACGCTTCAAGCTACTGTTGATTTTTGGCAATTTTCGTTGTTGACGGTGTTGAGCATTTTCTTCCATATAACTACGGAGACCAGTATCTGTTGACAACAATCGGGACATTTCTGAAGGATCGAATCCGAACATATAATTTTATTTCTAGAATAAAAGGACATAACATCTTTTCATACAGTTTATTTATATTGTATGTTCTTTGTGATAAAGAAAGTGCTACCACGTTGCAGAACAACTTGCAATACTTATGTTACACAAGTAATCACGTTAAGGTACTGAAAACTAATTGGTTCTATAATTTTGGTAAGAGGTTCAGTTTTTTACCTTCACAACATTCTAAAGTATCAACTTAAACAAACCTTAAAAACAAATAATCCAAACAACAAGATTTATAAATCAAAATGTTAATGTTTCCTATGAGCAGCATCGGTCCTGAAAGGGTTAATATAAAATAAAACACTGAAAATCTGATTTTAATCGGCACAAATATGAAAAATTGGGACACATATACGCCCCGAATTTTAAAAAATATTCTGCGCGACAATATTCTCGAAATCGGTACTGTCCCGCCAAAATCGGTACGACTGGTCACCGTACATATAACCCATGAACCAAATCTATTTTTTATATCAAGCTTGCACTTTATCATGTCAAAACTGAATGGGCTATAACTTTGCGTACCCAGAAAAATTTGAAGAAAAAGTGTGAAATTTGGAAGAAAATTGCCGATTCTTTTATTACAAAGTTAGAATCTTTAAGTTTTATGGATTTTGTTTTAGTATGAACTATATTTCTATTACAAGTTAATAAAATTTAAATAAAACGAAATATTTTCAAAATATGGAAAAAAAGGTCTGTACGATTTGGACTGACATTCACTGTAAATAAATAAATATTTGGTGCTTGGTTGGTTGGTTGTAGTGTTTCATAGAAACTTACTAAGATAAAATATGCGCATTTTGCGCCATTTTGGTGCATTTTCCTGGGAATGCTAAATACCGGCGAAACCATCTTGATTCCCTAATTAATTTGCCGATATCACCAACTGTGTATCCTGATATATCTGCTATTTTTGTTAGTATGTAAATGCAGGCTAGTTAGTAAGTCTTTAAGTCCAAGAAAAGACCAAACCAATTTATTTTCGAACAACTCCGAGGGTTCACCCAAGTGTAACAGCCTCGGATTCCTCTGAGTAGGCTCCTGCCTTCGACAATTCATCGACATTTTCATTGGCTCCAATGCTCCTATGACCGCGAAGCAACACTTTCGATACGCTTATTGACGCAGACACTGAACATAATACCGTTTTACATTCCCGGACTAACTGGATTTTGGTGATCGGTGATGGTAGTGCTAACAGAGTCGATTGGCTGTCAAAGTATATTGCTGTTTTCTTAATTCTACCGATGCCTTTTCCTAGAACCTTACAAGCTTCAAGAATGCCTAACACTTCTAGACAAAGAGACGCCGACTTTATCGGAGTACACACCTGCCCCCACACCACAGTCCATATTTGAGCCGTCGGTGTAGATAGAAATTGGCTCTTTGTCGGCCACTCTGCCCCTACACCACTCTCTTCTGGATGGCCGTCTCACTTGTATGTTTGTGAAACTAAGGTTAGATGCAAAATAGTCGGTCTTTTGTCGTGATTTTCCCGTACCTGAATTGGTGAGCTCTCCATAGTCCTACCTCTCGGGGTATGGCACGGTTTTAGTACCCAATTTCTGCTGAAGATTCCCTTGCAGGTATACATAGTATAGTATGTAGGCCTTATTTTTTCGGTATAATAATTACGTACCTCATTGACTCTGACTTGAATGAAAGTAAGCTCGTTAGAAAATTAGCCACAGCGCGACCTTTGTCAAAGAGCGATCTTTGGCCGGGCCGCTCTGGCTCATTCCGTTTGAACTACCTTTACATCTAGAAATCAGTTATACACTGGGCTTCGGAACCCGCCATGTACAAAACAGTATGCAATGAAAACACTAAGATTTACAGATATTCACCTGGGCTGCCCGGAGCCTCTACGGAAAAGGTAGCTCTATCCAACTGTTGGATGTCGTAAATAGACATAATCAGGAAATCTGCAGCAGAGAGGCTGATCGACTTTGCGACTTGCGGCACGGAACGTGGTAGTTAGTATTTAGTACTAGACACCAGCATCGCAGTATCCACAAAGCCACTTGGGTGTTTACTAATCTAAAAACGAAGGACCCAATGGATCGACTCGGAGCCAGGGAGGGCGACTAGAGTTGGACGTCGAACCAACCAACCAACCACCATAACTGCCAGAACAATTGCAAAGCTCAGCTCAAAATTATGATAACTTAAGTCAACTGCAAATCAGCGGCACTCAACTCCATCGAAGGTGGAATAGAGAAGGTATTTGCGTCAAGGAGTATTGGCATCTGCTCAATCGTGGACATTGAGGGTGCCTTTGACAATGCTAGCTTTAAATCCACGGAAGTGACGCTCTTGAATATAGTTACAAAACCCAAAAGATACAAAATGATCAGCAATATGCTTACCGAGAGGACCGGAAGAACTCAGCATCACTGCAGTAAAAGGGTGTCCACAGGGAGGAGTGCTGTATCCACTGTTGCGGTCTATACTGGCTAATGAACTAGTTCAACGCCGATGCGAAAGATATAAAACCATAGATTATGCTGATAATATATCCACCATTATCAAAGGCGACCATGAAAGGACCATAAATTCAAACTAGAAAACCTTGTCACCATGGCCAAAATCCTGGTCTCGGACCCATCCTCAGCTTTGCGAAAGGGTACAGGATTTCCCGCTTTTGAAGATTGCGGCAGAAACCGATGACTCACAAAAATGAAAGAAAGACGCAACGTCTTATTAAACCGGCAATATGCCTGGATAAAGATCTCATAAAAACTCCTTATAAGAGTGCCATAGGGCACTGAATGATTTAGCCATCTATAATAGGGTCTCCTTAATCTGGGCGCCTGACCGTGAGGCTATGATGAATATGAAAAAACGGTTTTCCAAACTAAAAATGAGGTAGACACATCATTTGTTGGACCCAGCTGATATATTGATCAAAATCCTGCACTGCTAGCCATTGGCACAAGTTAGAGGGATATCATCACTTGGGTTCAGTGACAAAAGAGCTCAATCTGTGGTGAAGAGGAGGAATACATAGAATACCTTATCACCACCTCCAGAGCCCTAGTTTATCGCTGGGCCAGATTTTTAAACTTAATCAACTAAAGTTGAAATAGGGGCACAATAAAACAAATCTGATCGCGATGAAATGGCCATAAGTCTGCGGGATGCGCCAAAGGAAGGAATTTAATTGTTATCATTCTTACTTAGTTGCTATTTTATTGGGAATGTTTCTTGTGAATCGCCACAATGAGTAACTTTATAGTTTCACCTTGATATGTTATGTTATGTTGATATGTTAGGTAAATGAAAAAATTTAAGTAGTTTTTCTCACCAATATTGCCAACAACTGGAACCTTTAGAAAAACAATTTAAATTACGAAATTTAAAGAGGTCTATATACTTTAAAAGGTAATGAGGCCAGTAGCTCAAAGCGTTTTTGCACTTGAAAACTTGTGTTTCCTATTTAACATATTTTTCGATGCAATTCTACGCACTTGAGTTAGTAGACACCTTGACTACTTTCATTTCTTTGCAATTAGAAATTCCTATTCATTTAAGTAACAAGACAAGTGGCCCTAAGTGACATCCCTTCGCAAGTAAAATGAGGAAGGCGAGAAGCAAAGAGAAGTGTGAAGTAAAAATGGGTCTGTCATTAAGCGAAACTAGCTGAGGCGCATACGCGGGTGTGAAGGCTTGCATAAAGAGCGTTTCATTTAAAATATAATTAACGTAATTTTAAATGCGAAGACACGCGCTAACATACGCTTCAGCATTCCATTCACGCAAATGTCATCTAGAATGACAGCCTAAGACTGAAACAACAACAACAAATATCGTAGCGAATTCACCATGAAGCCGAGACGGAAAGTCAAACATTAGGGAGATGTCGTTAACATTAACGTCGACATGAGCAAAAATGCCACGGAGAAAGTCAAACGTTATGGAGAGGTGGCAACTTATTTAACTGCCAACAAGATTAGTGGGAGTAGTAAAAATAGTTGGGCTTGCGCAACCTTGGCAGGCTTGGCAGGCCGTGACTGTGTTGTAAATTTGAGCACTTTAAAGTAACATGCCGGATTTGGTCATTACCAGCAGATTTTTAGTAACAAAAAGGCGCTCGCTAATGGAAAGTAAATATTCTTATATATATATTTTGTTGTTGTTTTTGCTTCCGACAGGGTAGGAGTATGCCGGAAAATCGTTCTATAATACATCATTCGTAAGTGTATTTTTTTAAGTCACATGCCTGTAAAATTGATCTTGATCTTATAAACTTACAGCAACTACTTAGCATAACATTTAACATATCGAGTCCTAACCGCCAAAATAACGTAAGCGACATTTTTTTCAAAATTTTCTTTTTGATGCAGAAATATTCCTAGAGCATCTAGACGCATTTCTGCATCAAAAATAAAATTTTGAAAAAAATGTCGCTTACGTTATTTTGGCGGTTAGGGCTCGATATCTAGTTGCCAAACCGCCTATCTTAAGTCAGTTAAATTTAATAGAAGAGCGAAAAAACGTATTTTCTGTAAGGCCGTTGACTTGATAGCTGGTATTACATCTAACTGTCATTCTACAAATTAGTTGTTGTTGGAATCCGGATTTTACGATTTGCATGCATGATGATTTAGGCAGGTTTGCAAAGGCATCGATGATATATAACATAGCAAAGGCCCACCCAGCTACTGTGGCTACTTCTAATTGAGCCAAGCTTTTCACTAATATTACTATTTAAACATGATGGCACTTACTTGTACATAATGATGAGAGGCTCAAAATAGAGAATTAATTCGCTTTTGTCTAAAAAAAAACCGCAAAATGTAGCTCACTTGACCTACACCAAAATTTCATGCCGTTGTTAGGCAATGTTATATGTTTTAGGCTGAAATTTCGGTAGCAGCCTCCAACTGCAGCAGTAATAGTGGCAGCAACAACAAATAAACTGCTTTATGTGAAATTAATTATGCATTCATGGCGTGTGCGCGCCTTTCGTACACACACACACTCGTTAACTACGAGTATTAAGTCGCATCTATTAAACTAGTCGACATCATTGACAGCTCTAAGCATCACAGTAATACCAACAACACCACATTCATCGGTTGGATAGGTTAAGCTCCATAGACAGGTGCAATGCGAACTAAATTCGCGAGTAATGCAGAAGGCGGCAAGCTTTTGAGAGCTAAAGATGAGATGGTTGAAGTGGCTTGCCAGCTGGCATTGGAGAACAGGAACACCTAAGACTTCAGTGGGGTGTAATTTGTTATACATCTATGACTAAATGTTTCACTCAGTTTATTTTGTAATTAGTTTGCAAGGACTTTTTGAAAATCTATGCCAAGTTAAGGAAAACTTGGTTGACCAAAACCAACTTCCAAAATTAAAGGGGGCGTTAATTGTGTTGCCAAGATGGGAGGGCAAGAAACTGCCCGTCCGCCACCCCTGAGCTGTCCATGTCCGCTTTCAAAAACTTACCAAACTCGTCTGGTAATATACCGAGTAATGGACATGGAGAATGCAAACTTTTCAAGTTGCTTTGCTTTAGTATTATTACCGCCATAAGTCATTCAACAGTAGGTCAATGCTCCACAGGAACTCCTACTAATATCTTACATTCTGCCCTTGGAATTGTAAGGAAATAGTTAGTAGTATGTATTTTCCACCGTGTTGCCAGTATAGGCATTACACCACATCGTATTACATTTTTCAATAAGACCTTGTCCCCATATACATATAACGGCTGTGTTTAGCTCCTGTTTACCGACGTCAGGGTCTCATAAACATAAACCAAATATCCAGATTTCTCAATGCGCTCTATCTCCAACGCGTTATGTTTTTGGCCTCAAAAAATATGACCATAACTCCTTCTGGAGAAACAAAATTCTTGGATGCAGCATCTTTGAATATCTCGCAGCAAGAAACTGTGTATATGTATATGTACAAACTTATTGAATTCAAAACACCGAAATACCTTTACGAAAAGTTAAAATTAACAAAGTCTTGCAGACACAAAAATCTTATAATCCCTAAATATTCCTATTTGTCTTCCTCGAGGCTGTTTTTCGTCAAGGCGGTGAAGTTTTGGAATTCTGTTCCTGATAGTGTTAGGTCTGCGATGGATAGGGGCAACTACGGGAGGATAATAAATGAATACTTTAATTCTATGAGATAAATGTGATTGCAACTCAGCTTTTCTCTCCTCTANATAATCCCTAAATATTCCTATTTGTCTTCCTCGAGGCTGTTTTTCGTCAAGGCGGTGAAGTTTTGGAATTCTGTTCCTGATAGTGTTAGGTCTGCGATGGATAGGGGCAACTACGGGAGGATAATAAATGAATACTTTAATTCTATGAGATAAATGTGATTGCAACTCAGCTTTTCTCTCCTCTATCCTTATTTCTTTCTTTCTCTTTTATACTTAATTGTTAAGTTTCTTTATAGGAGTGATAACTACTATTATTTGATGTTAAGTTTTAATATTAAACTGAAGAATAATTTTTTGTACTTAAATTTAAATTTATTGTTATCTCTTATTGGTTTCATGTTAGGGTTAAGATTCTAATTTTGTAAATTAATGCGCGCCGATTTATTATAAAAGACTGAATAGTCTTAGAAATACAACCAAATTTCTTAGTTAAATAAAATAAATAAAATAAAACGTCCTGGTACCCAGCAAATAATTACCCTACTGAACACAATGAGGGCGCTTGTCGTCACCGTAAGCACTGCCTTAAACCTCAGTTAGTCTAGAATTAATTTCCGTAACTTAACCTAACTTAAGATTTTGGCCAACCTGTTATATGAGAAACTGTGTTGGCGGTTAGTTAGAACTTAACTTAAACTAAGCAACTTAAGAACCTGTAGGTTTTAGATATTCAAGTTACGGCCTTATGGAAATTGTGAGCCGTGAGAAAATCAGGCAAATTTATTTTTTTTGCATGAGTCTTTTTGATGTGGCATTTTAGGCAGCAAACTGTTAAAGAACTCACAACGAAAAAAAAAATGTCCACTTCTGGCTTAAGTTGACTTGTTGAGTAATCATTGATGATTTCTTGTGGCAAGCTAAATCAAATTAAGTCTAGACTACCTAAGCTTTTAACAGCAGAGTAGCTGCCAATGAAGATGTTACCAGGCAGCCCTACGCTGTTTGAGTAAGGTACTGTCTCTACTACTCTTCTTGCGGCAAAGGGCTTAGCTTAAAATACATATTGGCGTATTCTGGCACCAATTTAAGATTTGAGCAGAATGCACAATCGTCTGAGAAAAAACTTTAACTGCGGCATTTGAGCTCTAGTCTCTTCCTTCATTACTCCTTTTATATAAAGATTTTTTGGTTCATAATTGAAATTAGACAAAGCAAAGATGTTCATAACTGTGGACAAGCCGCTGTGTTAGCTCTCTGTCAGGCTTGAATTTAGCGCAGATTTTTATGCCTTTGCATACTTTCCAAACTCATTTTTGTGTGCCACAACTTAATATAAATAATTACGTACTCAGTGCCGTACAAAGCTTAATGGGGATAAACTCGTATAGATTCATTTTGGATAAATTCTTTGTATTCCTAAAGAGCATTGGAAAATTTATGAACCCTATCCTCCAGATGCAATTTCTACGATATCTCTCAATTCATGCCTCGTAAAGTACCATGAGCTGTGCTAATATAACTGAAAAATTCTTGTAGACGACTTGGTAGAAGGATTTCGAAAGAAAATAACGAAAAAAAAAAAAATCGAAAAAGTGTACGCATAATTGCAACACTTTATCTCGCGATGGAGAAACAATTTCTTTTGTGCATCCCCTCAGAATGCTACATTTCATTTCTGCTGCTTTATTTTGAAAATATCTTCACTATATGCGGTCATATATAAAATATATGTATAGAAAAATTTTAGATATGCATATATTTAAGTAGTTAAATACTCTTTTTTTAACAAAAACTTAATGGTCTTATGGCCATCAAAATACGTGCCACATTTTCGCGCAACATCGGATCCATATTCCGTTGTTTTTCCAGACTGCTGGGTTGCGCATACACTTGTGAAAGTTGATAAAGATCGGCGTAGTAGTCCATACCAGCGATGCCAGCTGAATTGAAACTTGGCGAAACTTCGGTACAGTCGATTATGGCAGTCTTCAAAGGCGTCACCAGCAAGGTGGAGTGGTAGGGCTAGGGACCATATAAAAAAAATAAAACAAAGGTAAAAAATATTAAAGTATTGTAAAGAATAATAACGAACACACATTTCGCTTTACTTACCACTTTCTTGCCCTCGATCAATTCGCGCATAAGCAACACAATCGTACGGCTGCCCGCTAAGAGATTCCACCGGGACCAACTGAAGTTATGGGACTGCACCAATGTCGAGATGCACGCATACAAGTGCATTTCCATGACGAAATTCTTCTCGCAAGTGCCTTCAGTGTAGCAGAAAGTGTCGGGTTCAGGAAATATATCAACGGCAGCGGCAATGAGAGTTGATTTCAGTTCGGCGAGGGATAAGGTCTTGCCGAGCATCTCGCTGATGGCTGGTGTGCTGCCTCCTTGAAAATTATTCACACAATAACCGGTGGAAGTGATGTTCATATCCAGGCTGACAATAGAGGCAGTAAAGGAGAAGAAGATCGTGCCAGGACTGCAAGAGAAGAGAGATAGGGAGAGAGAATGTTTCTGAAAAATAAATAAACAGAACGGGTTTAAAGGAGGGGGCGTAGGAGGGGAAAAAATTTGCCGGCTACAAGAATATTTACTCGAAATGCGAAAAGGGTTTAAAAATTGACAGTAATTCAATTTATTGGCTACAAAATTTGTATTACTAGCGCAGTATAGACCTGTTGTTTTGACTTTTTTATTTTATTTTATTTTGTTTTCGTTTAAATACAATTTCGCAATAAAATCTTGCTCTTTATGCAAAACTGTCTAAGGTTAGTGTGCCACCATTTTCGACCAAAAATACGTATTGTAGAAAAAAATATAGCAACTCGTGAAATTTGCTCATATGTAATTGAATTTGTAAGCATTTAATTTCGCTATGTTATTATTGTTCGGTGCACACCCGTTGCATTGTTTCTGCAACATTGGCTTGCGAATAAAATTTTCCAATTGCGGTTGCGTTGGGATTTGTCCGCTTTATTTGCTTTTAATTGAATTAGAGGAGGTGTGTGCGAACCACAAAGCTAATTCCTCCTAGGGAAACTTTAAAGCGCAAATTAAACTTTGGTACACAACTAATTTATTTTTATCTTCGTCATGCGAATTTTTGCTTCCTATAGAGATTAAAAGACGTTTTTCATTTTCCTAAATTTATGTAGTAAGTTTTCTTTTAGAGTTTAGAGTTTTAGTTAGAGCTTGAATGGTACGTAAAAGCACTAAAATTGTGCTCTATATAAGAGAATCCGACGCATGTAGGCAGTAGAACTGTTTGTTATATGTTTCAAGAAGATAAAAGCGGTTAAAATGTCTACCAATCAGGCCTAGTAAAACTTCCATAGAAAATAGCAGAAATATTTACTATTCATTGCTTAAAATTCAAAGCAACCGCTTAAGCTGAAATCGATTGGATTTCGCAGCAGGTTGCCTATGCATTGATCACAAATGCAAATGTAGGCTTTGAACAACACAACATTGCATACACTCATTTCCATTTTTCTCACAAATACACACATACATACATATGTACATACCTTTTGAAATCCGGCCTGATTTCCCAAGTCTGATACGGCATATTGCTGTAGCGATTTAGAGCCAACCCAAATATGCCTTCAAATGAAATATGCAGAATAAAGAGAACGACCATGACCGCCACATGTGGTTAGCACATCACGACCAACACACACAACACGATACCGCGACGATACACACACATGTGCGTTGTTAGCATTGTCCATCAGCGTTCATTTGCGTTCATTGATTTTGCGGTTGATTAGACGCATTTTGTTTTGCCAGAAAAGGCCATGCACAACAGATAAACAAAGAGAAATACGGAATTAAAGCGCAAGCAAACACACACACACACACACTTACATATGTATGTACGTATCATCAATATTTGCGCACTCACCCAAACGTCCTGTGCGAAATTGTAGCGACAGCTTTTCCTCATTAAATTTGGTATCATGAACATCGCGTGTACTCCATTTGGCCTGGGTCAGTGCAATCATATTCGAATCTTTATATTTTTTACTGAAAAATATTTGGGGAAAACCACAACAAAAAAGAAAATGTATTAATACTGGTGGTGTTAAAGTTAACTACACTCTAAAAAATCTGTTTAAAAATGCGACTATAAATCGAGTATATTTTTGTTTATTTTTAAAATTGTTTGGTAAATTTACACGATGAATATGTATTTTTCTCGTTTACACATTTTCGTGTGTAAAAATCCTTTTTGTTAGCGCCTTTACACAATTCTACGGGTGAAATCAAACAGCAGATGTGTATTTTGTAGCTTGTACACACCTTCGTAGTAAATTTATGCACACCACAGCAGCTATATTACACTTTTAAAAGGCCGAAATTTAAACAAACTATTCGTTTAATAATCGAGCATATAATTTCGCGAATAATAAGGTAGGAAATCAGTAACCTACCTTTTAGGTAGGAAATCTACACACTTTTTTTAGAGTGTAATTCAATTAAATAAATTTGATTTTATGCTGTCGGGCTTCGTGCAATCGCTGCACTGGGTTAAATGAATAATTCCTTAACTGAAGCTACAAATAAATGGCTTTAAGCAAGCAGTAAAAAAAGAATACGTTTAAGCTCCATATGAGTAGTGAGTAGTCGATTGATTCTCTTCTCGATACCTATTTCTCATGCTATCCATCATAGGGAAAAATAACCGATTTCGAAATAGAAGATGGTGAGATCGTTTTGTGTGACCGGTTAGATAAGCGCCCCAGCTAAGCTTGGGGTTGAAACCGACCGTTTTAGCTTACGAGTACATACCGCATGCTTTGCATCAGAAATGTCAGGTCGGAATGGGACAGAGCCACCAGAGAGCGTCGGGTAAAAAGGGGAACGCTATAGGGGGTGGCATTCTCTCAGCCTTCTTTCGATTGTGGTGCCAAACGAACTGCAAGTGAAGCTCTAGAGGGAGAGCTCCCGGTGGTGCATTTTTGGATTGTCTTTATGATCTGACCGTGACTAAGAGGATATGAAATTGCAGTGGAAGCCTATCATTGACGTGAGAGTGAAGTAGATATCAACACCAATTGGTAAGGAACTTGGAATATTTTCTAAGGAGATTTCTTGCTCAGGTCCATTATAGGTATTAGGTGCTCGGCTCGTTTCTGAGCTGGAGGTTTTAAATAGTTTCCGAAAGTTGTATGAAAGGAGCGACTGAGAGGCTTTTAACAGCGAACTCTCCATCAAACTTAAATGAATGAAAATCTGCATATGTGATGCTGCTACTTATGCTTACGCGGTGCGACTTAATGCGACACCGGTGGCTTACTGTCATAGCTGCGCAGAGGACGAAAAGTGAAATCCTCCCAACGTTTCCTCTTAAGCAGCATAGCTTTTATATGACTGCTGCCTAAACATCGGAGATCATATTTTTTAACCAGCCGCGCGACCGATCTCTGCCGCCAGCGATACTACATTCTTGGCATGCTGCCTTTTTCGCTATAGCTTGGAAGTTAGAGTTCGTAGTTTCGCTTGCCTGTCAACCGCCTTGATCTAACCCAGTAATTCCCAAAGTGGTCCTGGTGGACACCCAGGGATGATATATAATATAATGTATTTCTTATGAGTTCTCGATAGTATTTATTACTGCTAACTATGTAAACAGCATTATAATGTATTCAAAAAGTTCCAAAAATTTCATATTAAAATACATTCATTTATCGATAATAGGTAATGCAAAATTGAATGCCCCACTTTTCGTAGGAAAAAAATGCATTTTCCAATGTGAAAAGGGTTTGTTTTAGCTGATTATTTTTTCGATTACTATACATTACATTTTCCCACTGGGTTCCTAAATAACTTTAAAATAGTTAAGTTTACAGCCCTAAGTAATAGCCTAAGAATAAAATATAATTTCACCTCCATCAAACATAATTCAATAAATCATTCTAACAATTTTCTAACATACATACATGCATCACTCATTCGCAATACTTTCACTCTTGATTAAACTTTCTCAACGTTTGACGCGACGTTTCAAATTGCTCATCAAATGCCGTTTAATTGAAGCGCTATTAAATGACAGTAACGAATTTTATTTTCAGCATCAAAACGTGCTCCCAATGTGTTAACGATTGTGGGCGAAACTCAAACGCCTGTAGGTTTACATTTATTGATTACACGTAATGTAATCGTACATACATATATACCTACATACAGAGCATTGCCATCGAAAATTCTGCACAAAAAAAATCTCAATCAACCGTTCAAATCTCAGTCACTTGAAATCAGAAGTGACGAAAGGACCCACGAACAACAAACATGAAAAGCGACAGCCAAGTGTAGCGTTGTAAAGCTGGAGGCTGGCACTTACAGCGGCTAAAAAGCAATTGACGCCAATCGGTAAATGTTTGCCAATGCCATTACTGCACAAAGAAGCTGAGCATTTGAATTGTTGCACTTCCATTCAGTTCCATTCACCCCTATCTCTCATTGCTTGGTTTGTTTGCCTTCTTGATTTTTATTTTTTTGGGTTTTATTTGCTTTGACTTTTCATAGCTCCTGTATGTATGCACGAGTGTGTACATATGTATGTGCAGCACAGTCAATAGGCAAATGACAAATGCCAGTAGCAAAGCATCGCAAACAAAGATTTTACATATTGTTTGGATTTGACCAGATTTTATTTTTTTTTTAGTTTTTCGAGTGCTATCGGGTGTTTTTGGATATTTTCTTAAGGTTTATCGATTTTTTCGGAAGTTCTAGAAATATTGCGTACTGTATCCTTTGGGATTTTTCGGAATTTTTAGGGTATTTTTTAGTGAATATCTGGTTTTTTCGAGATTCTTGGGTTTTCCTGTTTTTCTTTTTATTCATTTTTTAAATTTTTGGGTCTTTCGGAATTTAATTTATTTCTGCTCAAGAAAATACCAGGCATACCAGGTAAACTTCGGTAAGCTTCCGACTCGATTTATTCAATTTCCAGAATAGGTTCGGGTTGGATAATATAAAATAAAAATATTTAAAAAATTTAAAGAAAAAATTCTTCTTAAGACAATAAAATCTACAATAAAAGAGAATTTAATTTAAAAAATTCTTTTTAAAGCAAAAAAATCAGAAAATTAGTAGACAAAAAAACAAATTAAAAACGCAAAAGTATAAAAAAATATATCAAAAATCTAAAGAAGAAAATTGTAACTACGGTACTAAAATCTAAAATAAAAGAAAATTAAATAAAAAACATTCTTTTTAAAACAATAAAATCGGATACTTAAAAAAGTGAAAGTGAAAGTGAAAATAAATTAAGAAAACAATGAAAGGAAAAAAGAAAATAAGTACTTAAAATTATATAAACGAAATGAAATTATTTTAATACAAATTCTAAAAATAAAACGGAAATAAATTAAAGAAAAATTATAAAGTAAGTTCCTGAAAATACCATGAAATTAAAAAAAAATATTTAGATTTCTAAAACAATATCTAAATAAAGAAATAAGTTTAAACTAAAAATAAAACAAAGTCAATAAAAGAAAAAAAGACTCCTAAAAATTAAATGAAGTTAAAAACAGGTTTTTTTTCTGTTTAAAACAATAAAATATAAACATAAAACTGAAAAAATAAGTTTCCAAAGATCAAGTGAAATTATATATATATTTTTCTATTTAGGACAGTGAAAAAATAAAAAATACTTTAAGAAGAAAAAAATGAAATAGAAAAACGAATAAAAACTCTGCCCCGAGCACTCGAACCTGTATCCCTCAAAGGGCACACGAGATAGGTCGCCGAGATAGGTAGATCTTTCGCTTAGCCGTCGATATGTTCACATTGTGGAAGGTATCAACAAACTCGCTCTAATTTAAATTACAAAATTATCAAACTAGGAAATCATTCGGCATCCTCTACTCCCCAGCTCCTATTTCAGGTCGTTAAAACCACAGTCGAAGGATGGAATGACGGAATACTATCTATGTAGAGCGTGCTGTATCCCTGTTTACCCAACTCTGGCTACTGGCACTGCTCTACTCTTACCGAAGGTCGTTGTAAAAAGCCCCCAATGTTACAGTGGGTTCTGTGAAGTCTTTATGTTTGAAGGCTTCTCCTATCGAATTCACAATCGTTTGCAGGGCAGTTGCGCCCAACTTACCCTAAGCACGTATGCCCATTTTCTGATAAGAAATTATAATATGCAGATCAATCAGTCTCACTAGGGTTTCAAACTGATACGAAGAGAGACTGATTGGTCTTTAAAAATTGTGGTTAAAAAATCTTATCGAAAATGAGCTCTTAAGAGCACCTGTACAAGCATATTTAACGAGCACTGGGATAAAATTGAGTTCTCTTCAAGTGGCTTTTGAAAAGCTAAATACATACTCCCGCCTCTGTTTCTGAATTCCATTAGCCGTTTTTTCGGAAACGACCAGGATTTTTCACGTGTTTTATTTGGGATTTTTTTCAGAACTTTTTTTTATATTTTTGATATATCGTTATCTGCTAAATATTCAATATTTTTCATAATGCATTAAATACATCGTTAGCTGATACAATGAAATTTCCCTCTTAACAAAAATAATAAGTAAAAAGATGTTAAAAAATCTAATTAAGTTTTTCTTGAGCACAATTTGTGCTACAATACATAAATAAGTAATGTCTTCATAAATTCCCTCCTCCTGCTTGATTCTGCCAGCAAATCGAAGAAAAGACAACAGATTTTATCTTTGTACATTCGTACATACATACGCATACGTGTACCTACATAGATTCTATGCGCTATTTCCTAAAAACTCACCCATCGCTGCTGCCGCCGCTCTCACTTTGATTGTGTTTGTCGAGCAGCTGTTGTAGACCGCCTGACGCCGCAGCAATAGTCGATTGAACACCTCCACCACTGACACCCTCCAATGTCTTCTGTTCACCACCGCCTGCACCACCACCACCAACACCGCCACCACCACCACCACTGAGCAGTGAGTTCAAGTTTGCTGCTAGCGCTTCGCCGTTACGTACACTTGCCTGATAGTCTTCTAAGAGCGCTTCATCATCCCAACCATCGCCATCATACGCGTCATCATCATCATCGTATTCGTCTGTGCTGCTTTCTTCGTCTTCTACTTCCGGCTCGACAGTTGCGCCTTTATTATCTACACCATTTTTCGCATCCAAATCACGTAGAAACGAAAAGCCCGGATAGTAGGTGAATGCGGGCTGCAGTGTTTCCGCTTGCCTGCCTGTCTCTTCGCCATTAGCAGCTGCTGTGTCGTTGGCGTTAGTTGCCCCAACATCACGTGCTGCTGCGGGTGGCGAGGTGAGATTGGCGGAAATTTTTTTGAGCGCATCCGTTTGCAGTGGCAGCAGTAGTTCAGCAAGACGATCCAAATCCTTTGGTATATAAGATGACACGTGAACCGAAAAAGAATAGAAAATACGCATTCAAAATGGGCTGTGAATAAAATGTGCGCGATAAAAAATAGGATCAAAATTTATTACGTTATTTTCTGTGTGGCTGATTGGACAACCAGGCAGAGGCTGTTTTGGTTAATATCCTGGCATTTGTGTGTGAAGTAATTTTGCTTTATCTAGTCTCCTTCAAATAAAATATTTTGCACAAATTTTCACATAAAAGAGCACTGGCACTTTATTGCTTTTTCCAAGCTTTTGTGTGCCTTAAGATGGCGTAAAAATTTCTACTTATGGTATGAACAGAAATTTTTGGGAAAGACGTTATTAATAGCTTCAGGTAATATCTCTGGAAAAGCTGTTGCAGAACTTAAGACATATAGTCATAAGTACCTTAATAGCGAATCTTGAAGAAATTAGGATAATCAACTTCTGTACGTAAAATAGTCTGAAAAAATGTCGCTTGTGTCTTGCTGGCGATTAACGCCGATATCTCAACAGTTTCCCAAATTAAACTAAGTATTTAAGAAGGGCGCAAGCAAAGTAACTAAAGACGTTTGAACAGGATTTCTGCTACCGCTTAAAAAGTTTTTAAACTATTACAAGTTTTTAACATTTTGCTTACATGAGAACACTATTCGAAAAAATGTTTAAACGCCTATAATTAAGGCCATAAAAGTGAAACAAATAGAGTCTTGTTGGGGATGATGCCTTTGCCGGGCTGGTTAATGTCTGCAGGAAGACTAAAACTGACATCACCACCATAACAGAAATGCAATGAAAGAGTAATGTTGTCAAATCAAATTTAGACCAAATTTAGATGATTTAACATTTCGCTCATCTTTAGCCCACGCCGCACAGTGGTATGTCGGTGTACAAAATAAAATTTTTTGAATACTAAATTTTTATATTTGAATGGTATATACTACAAAGTGATATTTGCCTAAGAAAAATTTCCTAACATTTTGTTTACTTAAGCAATGTGTTCTTCTTAAAACTTTTGTTTTTATTGTTTTTGTTGTAGGTTCGTATGAAAAAATAGCACTTACTGTTTCCTTCGGCTTCCTTCGCTTTCCTACTATAAAAAAATGAAAGACCGGAATGTTGCCTATCTATTATTATGATATTTTTAAGGGGTTTTAGGTGTTAAGTTTGCAAGTCAGGTATTTGTTAAAATAAACTGATTACTCCCAGTTTTTGGGTGTTTAGTTATAATATTATTACTAACATGTGGACAAAATTTCGGAATGATATGTTCATCAGTCCGCTTTTTGCGGCCTTCTTAAAGCACTTTTGAGGTTAGGTTCGTATGGGAGGTATGCTTTTATCGTTTTTTTTTTTTCTTGATTTAAGTGCATATTACATACGGAAAATTTAGGTTTACGCCGATTTCTTCTGATTTTTCCCAAAAAATTATGGGGATGTACCACTGTGCGCCGCAGAGTGTACTTTTTGAACACTCCATGCGAATTTATCGTAGCGCTTTCGACATAAGCTACTCTTCGATATGAAATAAAATGGTTTTGCAAGCGAATGCAGTTTTCACCAATGCATTGCTTAAAATAAAGAATAAAGAAAAATTAGAGAGTTGCCATCTATTTGAAAATTAAAGTTTAAGTACATTGATAAGATAGAGTAAATATTGCAATATGAGTATCTAACTTAAGAGGTTTAGGAAAGTTTACTGCCGAAAATATTTGTATGTGGGATTGCCACCTGATTAAAAAATTGTATTCAGTAAAATTGATAAGGTAAATATTGAATTAGTACACTTTGAAGAAAGTGCGCAATATGCGCACAAATAAATTTTATTCGTGAGTTAATTCGTCCAACAAATAATAAATGTTTATCATTTAATTTTTTGATTTGGGTTTTGACTCACGCAACCCTACGCGTGTTTAAATTTTAGAGGGAATACTACTCCATCCAGTTGAACGCTAACAGCAGTGAAACAAATGGCAAATATGAACACGACTCTTAGTCCAGGATGACGGAGTAGATGTGTAAAGTCTTGTCCAGCGTACTATGTAAAAATAAATTAAGAAATGCAGTTTTGGTTTGTTGTTTACTTTTATATCATTTAAAATTTTTCCTTTGCATTTTTTTCGTTTTGGCGGAACCCTATAATTGCTTTTAGCTAATTTTTATTACCATTACCAGGAAATTTTCTAATTTCCCTGAACTTTGCACTAAATACTAAATACACTAAGTTTTTAATATATTTTTTTAATAAAAATTCAAAAATCATATTTACAAAATTACAAGAATATTCTCTGCACTATTTTGAACAGTAACTTTCAATTTGACACCACTGTGCGTTAGCTGCCTGGCTCTAGAGGAGTTAATTAAACCTTTTCTATTGGCCAATGACATTTATATTCATATACGTAGTACAGTTACTCACTTCAAGTAATTTGGAGAACATATATGTCTTCGTCTCCAGCACCGCTCCTACTTTAGACTCCTTCGCCTCACCTACTTGTTTGGAGCTGCGTCTGGTGTTGCTCACACTCAATGCACCAGCTTTGTCATCTATCTGTCCATTTAAATTTTTTTGCACATTCTGACCATGTCCATTACCATTACCATTACCATGACCATTCCCCTTCCCATTACGATTCGTATTACCACATCCGTTGCCAGTAAGATTTACTGTACCATTTCGTGCGCAAACACCATTTATGCTCACACGCTTTGTTTCAACACCATTCTTTCCATTTCCATTCTTTTGGTGTTTATCTTGATCTCCACCATTTATTGCTTGCTTTCGCTTATCCTCTTCACTCTTCGACCTCAGAGCCAGCGATTGCTTGCCCATTGCAAATGTCTTAAACTTAATCAACTTTTTCGGTTCGACGGCTGGAAAGAGTTCACGCGGCTCATCCCAATCTAGATAGTCATTCGTTATATATTCCTGACGCACTTGAAATTTGCCCTCATTGCAACCACCAGCTGCCACTGTTGCATTCGACCAGATGTCACTCTCGTCTGGCCTGTTGACACTTTTGTGTCGTGCCAACAAAACAAATCGTTGGCCAACAACGCCTTCTCGTTGTCGTTTCTTTTTCTGTTTGCGTTGTTGACGGGCCATCACTTTGCTACTCAGCATTGGTGTTGATTTCTCCCAGCGCAGACAGAAGCCAGGCGGTAAACGTGGCACGACAAAATCTTGCAGCAAACCATAGATGTCAATGCCACGCGGTATGTTGAATAGATCGAAGTCTGTGACCTCACGCACAACACCCACCGCTTCCGCCGCGGTGACCAGCAAATCAGATGCTATTGTTGACTTTTGTGAGCTGCGTTTCGTAGCTTAGCGGGGAAACGTGGTGAGCCCTTAAGGGACTGGTATTGGTAGTGGTTGAGAGTGGCGTAGCTTCGGTGGAGGTGGCAGGCGCGTTGGCGGCATTGCCAAGTGGTGGTTTCGCACCATCCGTCAAATTTGATTCTAACGTTTCGAAGTGGGTCTCCCAGCGGCAAACAATGGGTGGTTCAAACCAAATCACCGAGTCGGGCAGCCTTTTTGTGCGAAAGTGTGTGTGTGTGTGTGTGTGTGTGTGTGTGTGGTGAACGAGGCAGGAAAGAGAGGAAGATAAAGAAAGTGTAGATATATAAAAATTAATGTTTGCTTTTGACTTTGTGTTACTTTGATTGAATACACAAACACTTACTCCAAGCTGACCAATGCCAATTTGTCAAGTGCCGCTTCAACCATGCGCATCTCCGCTTCAATTTCCTCAGGCAAACGACGTACACCCGGTTGGGGTGGTGGCGGTGGTTTGTAGCTTTGGTAGAATATCTTTTGGTTCAAGCGATTCGGTGAAATAACTGAAAATGCATGGAAACCGATTTTATTTAGCACTCATATTTATGTTTGATAGGTTATAAAATATTCACTAAGCGCACTCACTGGTTCGTATAAAAGAACGTTCATTTAATCGTTTATCCTGCTGCGGCGTCTCCAAGTAATCAATGCGATACATCCCGCCGATAATGCGGTATTTGCGCAAATTTACGTCAGTACCAGTCAAGTTATAGCCCTCAGGTCCGATTGCACGCCGACGTGCCTTGTTAAGCTCATCTTCATATTCGGCATAGATTTTATCTACATCAAAGCTGCGTTCGCGTTTAGCGCCGGTGGAGCTATCGTGTTCAGCGACACCAGCAGCGGACAGTGGGCTGTCCTTATTACAGTCCTCCAGCATATTCTGTAAGATGTCTTTGCGTTTACGCCACTCTTTTTTGGTATAGCGCAGTATATCTGAAAATGAAGAGAAGTGGTGTCTTTGAAGTTACAAAGCTGGGAGAATAATCTTTTGGCTCAACTTATGTATTCCGGCAAATCTCGTTTTGCATTAAAGCTATCGCAGTAATCACTATAATGATCGTAGTCTAACCAGAGTCCGCGCATAGCTGAGCTTTGTAGTTCCACGGAGAGTGGTAGCGCGATTTGTAGCTTCAATGCTGGGAATTCGATGTCGTTGGAAGTGGCCTGTTCACCGATACGTGCCTTGGGATTAGCAGAGCTGAAAAGCGAATAAGTAGAATACAATATTTGAGAAAGCATTTTTATTTTTCTTTTCTTTTGCTGTGCTGAGCAAAAAAGATTCCTTTTCATTTAAATAAAGGCATTCTTCTTAAATAAGTTTTCTGCGTTTATTTTATTGAAGCATATGTATGTACATATGTCTTATTAATGTAAAAAAAAATGATTTATACGGAGGATGCATCAGCATAGGCCGAGATTCACTTTAATATGTTGATAGCGAATTGGGCAATGTTTCTGTGAAAAACTCGGCTAGAATTCGGATGTCGGATGTCCTCTGCCTGAATTAAGGAATCTTTTCAGATGCACAGTTAAACCGACTAGCTTCTCTGTGACCAGTATCCAACTCAGTGGGACATCTTGTTTTGGATCTACTGTGTCGCGGATATGCAAAATCATTAGCAAACTTCGTAGAGGTGCTTAAAATTCCCAATGCTGGATATTCCGTCATACTTTGAAAAATCGCGTTTTGTACCGCGCAGGATGAGTTAAATCAAAGATAACTTTGCCTTCCGATAAATTGTACAATAATAGTTTTAGTGGGATTAATTGATAACCTTTCGCTTTCGAGTCATTTTTGTGTAGTAAGCTCGCTAGCAATATACATATAAATCTCATTGAATAGTGATTGACACTACAACCTTGCTTAAGATGGACTCCTTTTTTGCCTTATAAGGGGTCTTATCAAAAGTCGCTTAATTGTCTTTAAGGGCCAAAAGAGCTGTGTCTTTTAGACCTCAGCGACTGAGCGTTAACACTTTTACGTTATTTTAAACTACCGCAGAAAGGCGCGCCTAGAAACCTAACTTTCGCCCTACCCAGAGCTCTGCAGTTGCAAAGGTTTACTTCTACCATTTGCAATGCTTCTGCTAAGTTGTAGCTACGACAAATCGTAGCTAATCCTCCCTATCGGGTTTAGTGATAACTAAAGTTGGTTTTGAAACTCTTGAAAATGTTGCCAGTTTTGCCAGTGCGGAGAGATCTGGCACTTCACCCTTGTTTTTAATTCACAGGTACAATAACCTCTTTTAAAAATGAACTATTCAGGTTAAACTACCTCTTTCAACGAATTCTTTGACAATAGTTCTACTGAAGCCCATCGGCCAGATTAGCGTAACGCATAGACTCTTCGACTACCAGCTCTGGCCATAGGTATTCTCTTAAAATTGCTTTATTAGGCGAGATGTATTAAAAAATTTTACATCGCTGAAACACAGAACATAAATCCTACTTACTAACAGGAACTTTGTTACGCAAAAGTAAAAAATCACCATATGCTTTTCCACTCGCATAGGTTAGGATAGGCTACATGGGCAGCGTTAGTCCAAGGAGGCCGTGAAAGACCATATTGACGCCTAGTGGACGATTTACCCAGATTTGCCCCTACTTGACTTCAAACCATCTTCATTTCCTGACCAATCCTAGTAAAAACTTTAATGGAGCTTTCCCAACGTAAAATTTGCGTGGTTTCCGCCTGCAATTAGCACTAGTTGTTTGGCTCGGAACCTGGCAGATGGCAACCAGTGTGAAGCTGAATTTTCGGCTTTGAGAGCTTTCGCAAACTCGATCCTGCAATGCCCAGAGTACCTATTCGTCTAATTATTGCTACTAGCTTCTCTGGTCATAGCGTCAGCATTCCTGGATGCATATTGAGTTAGTCGTTACCGAATTGCAATCAGTTTAAGTTTTATAATATTCAATAGTTTTGCCACTGTTAATGGGAAATATAACAGGCTGAAATAATTTGGAAATCTAGAAGCCACTATCAAAACTAGTTTCTGAAAGAAGATATCAAGATCATTTTCAAATGTTTATTTTGAAGCCTTCTCATTCCTAGTCTGTAAAAAACCGCAGCTTGGCCCTTGTTTATTGTTCGTAGCCTGTTAGACGTATTATAGGTGAGCATAGCGTTAACTACCGCCCTGTATACCTAATGTGACCAACTATTTCATAGCTCAAAGAAGTGCTAGTTAGGTTGGGTTAGGTTAAAGTGGTTGCCCCTTACAAGGAACACACTTGGACAATTAAGAGATTGTCCTATGTGATACCATGAAAAAAAAACTGAGCGGATCCCCATAATTTTGTCGGCAATCCCTGAGAGCTCAGTGCTAGTTTAGAAGAGCGAGCCAAAATGCTTGCATCTTAGCCTCGCGGAGGTTGGAGAGTCTAAAAGAATGATGATTTCATCTCATCTTTCCCTTGACAGCTGATACAAAAGGGATCAGTTGAAATTCCTAGTCTTATCGCGTGAATACCAATCGCACAATATCCTGTCAGAGCCCCCATCACAAGCCCTTGAGGGGTAACGTGTCGGAACTGGCAAGTAAAAGAATTTATACTCAAGTAAGCACTTTTAGTAAGCTCTAATTTATAGGTAATTTTAGAATTAAAAGAGAGCTGAAAAGTCACTTACATTTGTGCATCCTTTGAGTAGGTCCAAAAGTGACTCTTGAAAACGCCTGATTCATAAATGTGTTTGAAAACGCCTGGACGATCGATTCTAAGAAATGATTTTAGATTTATTATTTCTAAAAAAATTCAAAAAAAAGTAGTACTCACTCCATATCGCGATCGATGTGTGACATCGTTTTATAGGTAAACTCATCTAAATGCTCACTCAAAAGCACACGAATCTCCATCTTGAGGCAAATGAGATCGGCAATGATATGTAGTGGCTTCTTTTTATCAACTATGGCCTCATCTAGTTCGTTAAGTATCTAAAAGCATAAACAGACGGCAGTGTTGATCCGGATCAACTCGGGAATTAACTGCAGTTGATCCGGATTAAGTCCGAGTTAATCCGGATCAACGCTGCCGTCTGTTTAAGCTTTAAGATGCAGNAGCCACTATCAAAACTAGTTTCTGAAAGAAGATATCAAGATCATTTTCAAATGTTTATTTTGAAGCCTTCTCATTCCTAGTCTGTAAAAAACCGCAGCTTGGCCCTTGTTTATTGTTCGTAGCCTGTTAGACGTATTATAGGTGAGCATAGCGTTAACTACCGCCCTGTATACCTAATGTGACCAACTATTTCATAGCTCAAAGAAGTGCTAGTTAGGTTGGGTTAGGTTAAAGTGGTTGCCCCTTACAAGGAACACACTTGGACAATTAAGAGATTGTCCTATGTGATACCATGAAAAAAAAACTGAGCGGATCCCCATAATTTTGTCGGCAATCCCTGAGAGCTCAGTGCTAGTTTAGAAGAGCGAGCCAAAATGCTTGCATCTTAGCCTCGCGGAGGTTGGAGAGTCTAAAAGAATGATGATTTCATCTCATCTTTCCCTTGACAGCTGATACAAACGGGATCAGTTGAAATTCCTAGTCTTATCGCGTGAATACCAATCGCACAATATCCTGTCAGAGCCCCCATCACAAGCCCTTGAGGGGTAACGTGTCGGAACTGGCAAGTAAAAGAATTTATACTCAAGTAAGCACTTTTAGTAAGCTCTAATTTATAGGTAATTTTAGAATTAAAAGAGAGCTGAAAAGTCACTTACATTTGTGCATCCTTTGAGTAGGTCCAAAAGTGACTCTTGAAAACGCCTGATTCATAAATGTGTTTGAAAACGCCTGGACGATCGATTCTAAGAAATGATTTTAGATTTATTATTTCTAAAAAAATTCAAAAAAAAGTTGTACTCACTCCATATCGCGATCGATGTGTGACATCGTTTTATAGGTAAACTCATCTAAATGCTCACTCAAAAGCACACGAATCTCCATCTTGAGGCAAATGAGATCGGCAATGATATGTAGTGGCTTCTTTTTATCAACTATGGCCTCATCTAGTTCGTTAAGTATCTAAAAGCATAAACAGACGGCAGTGTTGATCCGGATCAACTCGGGAATTAACTGCAGTTGATCCGGATTAAGTCCGAGTTAATCCGGATCAACGCTGCCGTCTGTTTAAGCTTTAAGATGCAGCAAGTTCATTTTATTATTTGCTCTTCTCTCTCTTTTATACTTTAACTTTCACTCTTCCTTCGTCTCTGGCATTTTTTTACCAATTTACACCCTCAACTTACCCCCAAAACTTCGCGTATTCGCTGCGCATACACATCGCCCGCATTGCCTTGCCGCAAACGCAAACTCTTACGCGATAAATCTGGCGCATCGAGGTCTTGCGTGAGTAGCGTACGTTCGTTGGTGTTCAGCAGCCAATTGCGTGATGCACGCTCACGTCGCTCCATATCGCTGCGCCATTGATGAATGTAGCGTCGCAAGTCGCTCGGACTATTGGCGTTGGGCAGTCCATTGCAACGCATAAATCTCTCCCATTCACGTTCCTCCTGCTCGAGTGCCTTAATGCCGTTCGTCACTTCGCGCACCTCCATGAAGAAGGCCATGCTGTTGCGTAGTTGTGCGCGGCGTTTTTTATTCTCTTGAATTTCTTCCTTCTGCCGACGCTTGGCTTGTTCAAATTCAATTTGGCGACGCTGGCGCTCCTCTTCGAGTTTTCGTTGTCTATGTAAAAGTACTAAATTTTACTGCATGAGTTCGTATTTAGTGGGTTGATTTACCTTTCCTTCTCCATTTCAATGCGCAGCAGCTCGGCCTGCTCGGCCTCTAACCGTGCCTTCTCCTTCTTTGAGAGCTTTTTTTTCGGCGGCTTAAATGGAGGGGCGATATTTTCATTATTTTAATTATAATTTTAGAGTTATACCAGTTTAGAGTTTTACTTACCATCTTTAAAGTATATCTAGCTCTTGCTATAAGTTTGAGTACCAAAGCGCATATAAACTTTGCTGTCGGCGTTACTCAGTATCGATTTAACGCCCTTTTGCTGACATTCTCTTAACAACCACGTTGCCTTGCTACCATCTATTTGGAAAATACAACATTGTTTTTGCTTGCTCCAAAATTTTCGTTGTACTACAAATATTCGCACAACTTTTAACTATTTATTTTCACATTCCTCCACTTCTGCGTTGTTCTTTTGGGCCGACTTTCGAGCCTTTAAGATTTTCCATACCATTCATTCAAGCCGTTGCCAAGCACATCCGTTTCCGCTGGCAAGACAGCATTATATTAACTATGAGGAATAAAGAACTGGATTAGAATTGAAATGAGCCGTAGTGCGCTTGGGTATTGGGGTAGAAAAGAAATGTATGAAAATTTGCCATAAAGTGCAATACCAATTTGAATGCTGGTTATATTTAAGCAATATAAAATTGTAATCGCTATGTACGTGTACTAGTAAAATATTAACTAAATTGGAACTTTACTCAAACTGTAAAAAGTCCTAAAATCCACTAAAGAAATTACTCATAAAATGGTTACACTGCAATGAAACCGAACATCCACTGCTATGTGGGTTGCTGCTCTTCTCGCTTTCCTCTCAAGTAATTTTTATTAGAGCTTCCACAAGAATCCGAAAAATTGAGTTACAATAGTGTGCCGTTAAATCCGTCATATCATATCGGGAACAAACTTTAAAATAATAACAACCAACACACCATTCCTTTAATAAACACAGGGAAGAAGGTTTGGATATAACCCCAGACTTCTGACCAGTTTTCCAATCACGTTAAGAGATGAATAGTCTCGACCATCGATATATTGAATACGAAATAGATCTTAGAACCCCCAAAGTAAGCGAATTCAGAATACAGACTGGGGGGGGGGGCTTACAACAAAAAACGAAGGACTTTATTGCCAAAGATACTCCCCCGTGATCCCGCCACAAAGGTGGAAATGGACGGATTGGTGAATCAGGTCCAATAAGATATCTGGTTTTTCCACACAGAGGAAAAAGCAAACCACCTTAGTGGACAAAAAAATATCCTGTTGAGTTGAATCTAACAGGGCACTGTTTAATAATGCCAATGCCACTAGAACGACCGAAGATTTAAAAATATACAAAAACAGCAGTTAAAACCGCGAAACGTGAATCGTGGCAAAATGATTGCAAGGGAATTAAGGCTAATACCGAAGCGTCCAGATTGCGAAAAATTCTCGCAAAGTCGCCATGAAAATTGGGTTATTTTAAGGTTCGAAGGAACACATGGACGACGAGTGAGGAGTCATTAGGTCCTTCTCCAAGACACACACTTCCCAGGCAACAAGAGGGTGGAACATAGAGACTTCCCAAATGATCGAGCAAAAATCGAATGGGTTTTTAAAGGTTTTGGTCCTTACTACTGAGCAGGACTTGAGGGCATTCACCCGACAGAGCTGCAGATTACACGGGTTATATTATCTCTCCGTTGCACTCACTCTTCGGGTTGGTTGATGCAAAAGAGCTTATCAGGTAATGAGTATGCTTTGTTTGCAATTTACTTTATAAAGAAACGCAGGCTTTCCACAGTCGTCAAGCTAATTTTTAAGTGTGTGAAGATTCCTTTGAAGAAGAATGTTAAGTGTCTGGAACTTATATTATACAGGAAGCTTACGTAGAAACCTGTTACAGAAAAATAGATCTAGATGTATTTGTTGGTTATCCCACTTACCTTGCTGGTGTACGCCGCAGACTCCTGCTCAGTCGTAGAACCATAAGTATTTTAAAGGTGGCTATCTTTCCGGGGTTTAGGTCGCTCGTTGTCCCAGTTTATTCTGTTTGGGAAATATACGATGTAATCGCGATTGAAGCTAAACGTCGAAAAGTACAGCTCCGCAAAGCTTATGTGCAGCCGTTCCTCTTGTTCTAATGCCCTGAGAGTAGAATTGTGTATGAGTCTCTTATTTTCCTCATTGTCGTCTGAGATGAGCCTAGCTGTAAAAGGAAGAGCCTACTTCTTGAATAAAGTGTGTAGAGGAGGCAGGTCAAAAGGCACCTCGAAAGCTGCTGTCGGTGTTGTTCTCGTCACGCTGGTGATGCTCACGCAGTCTAGTGGTTTAATTTGTTGAGCCTTATTCCACCAGACCGGTGCAGTATAAGTTTGAATGGGTTTGGAGATAGCATCATACATCCACTTTGCCAGTTTAGGTTTTATGCCAAAATTTCGTCCCATAAGTTTACGGCAGGTCTAGATAAATACCCTGCCCTTGGCAATTCCATTGCCTATGTGCGAATTCCATGAGAGCTGATCATCAAGAATAAATCCCACATACTTCACCTTTTTAGAGAAGTGTATCTTTTATCCTTGAACGATTGGCTCCAGAAACTTGTCCCTCTTTTATTTTCCCGGAGAAAATTACTAGTCATCTTTGAGTTTGCGCTAAACGCGTCTTTCTCCACCATTTGGCGACTATGTTCAGCGTATTCTGTAGAAGGTTGGCGTTGTGTCTTCAAACCTCCCTCTGATTAGGTTGACAACATCGTCCGCATAGCCCTAAGCATCGAAGCCCTATAAACTTAGATGGCAGAGTATTTAGTCCATCTTGCGGCCTCCTTTTGTAGCTAAGAATGTGACCTCCTGTCTCCTGACCCAGGGTAGATGTAATGGTTCTTGATTTAAAGAAGTTGGATGGGAAACTTATACAATTCAATCTACTATCATCAGGTCAACTTATGCACTTACAGCTACTGTCGAATTTCGACCGTTTTTCTAGTTGTTAAAAGCCTTGAAGAGGTTTTCTAACTCGTTTTCGTTCGTTTGTCAATTATTCTAACTAACGAGAATTTTTCGATAATTTTTTTGATAATTTTAATTAAAAGTAGTTCAATCAAAATCGACAAATTCCCATAAATTTTTATGACCCCATAACTATCCGCAATTTTCGACAACTAGTTTTCTTTGTGTATAAATTTCTACAATGCAATAAACATTGATCAATTTAAATAGTTGGATACGTTGCGATAACTCAACAAAAATTGGTAACTTGGATGAATTTCGATAACTATAGACTTCGATGATTCGAAAAATTTCGCTTACTTCATAACTTTCGACAACTAAATTCTTTACGATTGAATTGCTTTCGATTCCCAGTTCTTTTGTTTTCTCATTGTTTTTATTTTCGTCTGTATCTTCAATTTCGCCTTCACTTTTTTGTCTTAATCGTTATCATTTCTTTCTTCTAATGGGATTCTTGGTTTGGTAAAATCGCCAAACGAAGGCGGATTTATGTTAGCGTATAAGTATATGGATAATGAGAATGTATCTGGCATTACCTTTGCCAATGAGAGCTAGATCCCAGAAAATTGGGCAACGCTAGTGTAAATATATACACAAGATGCTCAAGATTTGATTTTGAACATGAGATGTTTAAAATCTACACATAGATACACACATGAAAAGTTTAAAATAGAAAAAGTTTTGAAAGTAAAAATACATTTTCTACTAATAGTAAATATTAAGTGCTCACATTTGCTCAAATTTAAACATATTATGTGTTTGTATTTGCTCTACGCGACAAATTTGGTATGTAAAAGTAAAAACACAGTGTTTAATTTTGCACACCCGGGGAGGAAATTGGCTACCTCTCTTTATATGCGTAAATTTAAACAAAAATTTTTTAGAACAAATTTTAAACACTTTATGTGTAAACTGTGAAATTGTGAACATTAACTGTTTAGAATTCAACAAACAAATTTGAAATCTGTTCTACGCCACACATATGATAAGTAAAATTAAACAAGCAGTGTTTAATTTAATTAACATGGTGTGTAAATTTGCATTCATTAAGAGTGGAAACTGGTTACCTATCTTAATGTGCGCAAATTTAAACAAACAATTTGAAGAGTGTACTCTGTTTAGGTTGAAACCAACAATTTGGCTTGTCGCCTTTATTTACTTAGTTTGTATAATTAACGCATTAACGCACAAAAACTTTTCGCATAACTTTACAGCGGAAATGTGCGTATTCGAAGAAATAACGATTCACATTTCACTGCTTCTCAGTTCAGTCCCTTGTTGACGCTGTTGTTTTTGAGTTTTTAAGTCGCTTGGTGGCTACTTGGCCTTGTAACATTTTGGCAATGCGGTCAGCTTTACTTTAAGAATCCTGCCAATTGTTGCACGACCGAAGATATATGCCTTTATTGCCAGAAACTTTTATGATTTTACTTTTAAGTGGAGGCAAAAGTGTACACGCACATTTTGAAACCACCGCCCCCATATTAATTTTAATGTAATAACATCGCTTAATTACCACAATGTCAAATCACAATTTTTGAAGTCGTCCGCGGCTGTGGCTTCGCGCCGTTCAATGGCGGTTTGCTTATCCTTCTGCTTATGCAGCAAAAATAACAAACCAGTTAAGCTGACGAGTTGGAGCCAAAATCAGGCGCGACAGCTGATGCCGCTTATTAAGCGCCCAAAGGCAACCGCAGACTCTGCGTGGGCTCAGTGAAGGAGGAGAGCGTCATGATCACACTTCTTGCCGTCAAAGTTTTTTGCCATTCTAGTTGCCTCTTTGCCTCCAAGCAAAAAGTGTTCAAGTGTTGCAAAAATCCTTTTTAATTGCCATAGCATCTTAAATTAAGTGAAGGTTTAATTTTCAGCTTGGCTATTTTCGTTATCCCTTTCAATGACTGGCCTATTTAAGGATGCTTAAAAGAATGGCTGCGATAGTGGAATGAGTGCGCAATTTTATGGAATTTGCTTAATTAATGTTCCACTCTGGGCTTTTTTAACCCGCTTGACTTTATTTATGAGCCAATGAGCCATAAAAGCCGCAATAAAAAATGGCAACGACAGCAAATTGGCAATACTGTGCTGTGCTGTCTGTGCTGAGCTGTGTTCCCTGAGCACCATGTGTTTGCGAGTCGTATTTCTATGCGGATGCAGGCCACGCACTCATGCAACACTTAAATGCACTTACAACTATTGCGCTCATGGCAATGGCAGTGTGGAAAGAAATAAATAAAAGAAATGAAATGAACGCAAAATATAAAAATTGGTAAAGTCCATATTGCCGCTGTCACCATGAAGGCTTTTTTTACTTGGCATTGCTTTCGTTGTGTTTTAACTTGCCTCTGGTAAAAATGGAAGCGTAAAATTTTACAATTCTTATATAAATGGCTGGTTTTTCGGTGTATAAGTATGCATGTTTTCCGCTAGCTTACTCTCTGTGACTGATTGCTTTAATTTTTTTTTAGTAGAATAGGTTAGACATAAGTAGAATTTCGGTGTTAGCACTATAATCGAAAGAATGAACGTGTTATGATAGAAAGAAGGCAGGCTTCTTGTATTCTAAACTTACAGGGCGATTCTTGCAACTCTCTTTCAACTCACCACAGTCTTTCGAAAGACAAAAGCCTTTCGTAAGATACACTAATTGAAAGATCTGCTATCGAGGTGGTCTAAGCGTTGTGCTGTTGACCTTTTAGCAATAAGATTTTTAAAATTTAAATTAAATTAAAAATAAATATTTTTTTTCTTTTTTTTAAATAATCAAAGCTAATAAAAAATAAATTTAAATAAAACAGAAAAAATAAAAAACTAAAATAAAGCAAAAAAATATATTTCTTAAACGAAAGTTTCTAATAAATTTTCATATTTCTATAACAATAAAACCTAAAATTAAATTAGAAAAAGAAAATAATTAAATAAAAAAAGGAAATAGTACTTAAAAATTTAAAGAAAACAAAAAAATGTTTTAAATTTTAAAACAAAATCTAAAAATCTAGAAAGAAAATAAATTAAAAGACAAACAAAAACAATAAAATAAGATCAATGAAATGAAATATTATTATTAAATAAATATTAGAAAACGAAACTAACAAAACAAAAATAAATAAATTTAGGAAAAATAAATAAAATAAAATAAGATTCTAAATGAATGATGAAATTAAAAATATATCTTTCTTTTATAAAAATCTAAGTCTAAAAAGAAAAAAATATAAAATAAGAACTTAAAAAGATTCATATATTATTTTTTTTAAAGAATAAAATTTTAAAATTATAAAAAAAAATTAATTTAGTTAAGATAAAAATTTAAGCAAAAAAGCTAAAATAAAGGTCAGAAATTATATGAAATTAACATATATATTTTTTTTTTTAAACGTATGGAAGGGGCCTTGAGTGAACGGAATTACTTTCAGTATAAGCTAGCAAGTGTGCCAAATTTCGTTCTGATAGGGAAACCGGTTAAGAAAGTAGACTATTTTTCAATCCAGGTCATAAACTATCTTTAAGCAAAATTCCAGTCTCAAACAGGTGGCAAATCTTAAAAGAGTAGCCTATTTTCCAATCTAGGCCATAAACTATCTGCGTGCAAAATTGCATGCAAACCAGACATTTCCGTGTGATTGTTTCCCAAACATCCAAACATACAAACGTTCACATTTATATTAGTAGGATTAG
This sequence comes from Rhagoletis zephyria, assembly GCF_001687245.7. Classification (NCBI taxonomy): domain Eukaryota; kingdom Metazoa; phylum Arthropoda; class Insecta; order Diptera; family Tephritidae; genus Rhagoletis; species Rhagoletis zephyria. The sequence continues at coordinate 17,060 of NW_016160993.1, read as the reverse complement.
TAGGATATCTTCGATTACGGTAGTATCGATTTTGGTATGAGTTAGCAAAAAAATTAATTACAATTTTTTGAGGCTCTATAGGGGAATAGGAACTTTGGCACCTGTGCGACACGCCTTAACCGTCTCCAATCGGGACCAAAATTTGTATGCGCTATCTGTGGCCGTGGTCTTACCGATTGAAGGGGAGAGACTGAAAAAAAAAATCGCCTATGTGATTTTAAGGGTCACCCTAATATACATATATGCACGTGCCAGAGTTTTTTCAATTACATAAATCAATAAATTACAATTTAGAGCCAACAACAAAAACAAATATAAGTTCAGTTGCAAGTCTAAATAGTTAGTATAACCAAAAGCCTCACCACAATTGCATTGCAACAATGTGACACCGAGGAAGAAATATTTAATTACAATAGCCTGCTCGATGCAGCAACCATTCTATGCCGGCATGAGTGCACACGTACTTCGAGCCGCATGACTGCCAATTCACTAACGACACAAGCGAGCACGTGCCTGGGGCAATACACCAACTAAAAATTGTAAACGATCAGTAATGTTTATGGGTGTGTGTGTGCTTGCGATGGTCGAGCTCTCACGCAGGGTAAGAACCACTGAAGTGTCCGGAATGTAGTTGCATTTATTTCCTGCTAAGTGTTGCCCAAGTGGCACACATGTTACTCTAATGCAATAAATATTTTCCATTGGAACGAAATGCGCTACAAATAAATTTTTGCTTCTTGTTGAGCATCAGTTGGCACGAGTATAATAAATTCGAAAACTGTGGCTTATATTTCCCACAAAATTTCTTTCAAAGACTTTTTAGATTATTTATGTAGGTGGGGTTAGGTTAGGTCAGGTTAAGTTACGTTAGGTTACATAACTTTACGTTGGGGACCTCAGTTGTGAATCACGTGTGGAGCTTGAAGCTACAGAGGAAGGCAGTGTGTGCCCAGAACGAGGTTTCTCAAAATTTCACAGACCGCTCATTTTAGTCCTAGAGAGCTGCTTGAAGTTTTTTAAAAAATGTAATCCGGAGGCCGGTGTAGTATATAATCCCACCACGTGAATTCCAAACGGACAGTGGACTTTCTTACCGCAAACAAAATTGTGAGTTACTGCCCCGTACACTTAAATACATAGATCCTATGACCACCTTCGGTCCATAAAGACTAGTCTTGATTTTCTGCCAGCGCTTACTAAGCTGACATAAGTTCTAAGTACCCACTTGCAGCCTACTGATTCCAAACAGCAGTTGATAGCCAATGAGGTCTTCTTCTGTCTTCTATCAATGCTGACTTTCTACTCTGAGACTCTATTTAGTAAGGGAAGAGTCAGTTGAGGTATCTTACACTTTGTAATGAAGAAGATAAGATCCGTCTTACTGGGATTTATGTTTATCGAGTTCACTGTTTGCGGGACACTTTGTCCCCAGCTTCAAGTACATCTCAATATAATAATAATATAATATTTTGACGCTTATATTTTTGCAAAGTATTTAACGAGGCTTCTTCGACAAAATGGAGGGACCCACAATTTACGCTGCTGCAAATGGTTTTATTAGATGATTTTTCAAGGCGGAAAACACTCGGAGGTTTGCCTACCGAGGGGCGACTTTTTCTAATTTTGATGCTGCTCGGACCAGGGATCTAACCCAGAGTCCACGAATTGGTTTTATGTACCTCTAACTACTCAGCCACAGCGGCAAAACATAGATAAGCTCCAGAAATTTACGATTAACTAAAAGTCCTAGATCAATCGCAAAGATAATCAGCCGCCAGCTCTTTCTCTCTAGCAGATCGTTTACGACTACAATCCATAATAATGATGATGGAGCTTTACCCTGAGGCATGCCCCAACTTTCCCTTATGCTGGACGGTAGCACTTCTCTACTTTGCCGCGGCCTCTATTTCGAAGAAGACGCCCTCAGTAAAGTTTTTATGGATGAAGGATTCCTATATCGGATTCACTATGCTGAGCTCCTGATGGGCAATCACTAAGATTTCTGTTTCTAATCTGCTGAAGAATCAGCCTCTGAAGAAAAACAAAGATTAGGGAGACATGTGAGGGCTTTTTCCGGACTCCGGTTTAAATTTCACCCCGATAACTCTTTAAGCTCTGCGGATAAACCCTTGTACAAATTTAGTAACGTAAATAAGAGCCAACCAACGATACAATTCCTTCAGAATCCATCCAGTCTCACTGAATTAAAGGGCTTGAAAAAGTTTATCGTCCAAAACGACACGACAGGTTTATCCAACAGGTCGCTTTTACCAGACCTGAACGCGATATGGACAGTCACAAGTTGAGCAGTCAATCTACTGCCTCTTAGAGGCAGTAAACAATGTCTGGGATACAAAACCTAAAGTAATCCGGCAGAGTGAATTTGAGCTTGATGGAGAGCTCCTAAAAGTTCTTTAAATTTTCGACTCAACTGTGTAGAAGTCCTACTCATCCTTTCGGCGAAGTAATAAAGAAAAAGCTGATACATTACATTCATCACTGAAAATATATAGTTCATGAATTTCTTCTCTTTGCATGCATTTAGCAAACTCAAAATTCTCAAAATTTTTTTCTGTAAAGGAAAATTCCGACCAGCTTACTACAGCGAGAATGCACAAATTTCTTTTTCTAACAAATTTGTTTTTCTTTACACTTTGCACTTGTCATTGCCAGGTTAACCGAGAACTTTCGCAAATAACTATGTCCGACTATGTATTACGAAAAAAACCACAAAATTCGCTGGCCTTCCTACCACATTTTAACCACAATAATAAACAAAACGTCGGTTGCATTTTCTGCAATCCAGCATATTTCAGGTTGACAGATTATTTCCGTACTCTGTGTTGCAATTCTGTAACTCAAATACTTTTATTGTTATACTACATAAATACCTGGTATATATATTTTTTGAGAGCACACAAATTCTTCTATTTGCCCTAAGCTGTTGTATGGGTAGAAAATACCTGGTGACAGTGTGGAAAATTTGATGCATAAACAATTCAAAGGCATGAATAAGTAAAGAAGTTTGCTGCAGACATTTCTCACAAATTGCGCATAAAAATGGATTAAGTTAGCACTGCCTTGTAGCAGTATAGTCGACATGGTTTTAAAGAATATTTTTTGCCATTATTTTAAGCGTAAAAATATAAGTTGATTTTTTTAAAATTGCTGCTTCTTGGAAACACACCAGAAGTTTGAGCTTTAGGTGGCAATTGGGTAATAGCTGCCGCGAAGTTGAGGCAAGGAGGGCCAAAGAAGGCGATATTATTCTGCTCTTATAGCCAACGGACAATCAAGACATGCTCGGACACAGCTTCATAAAGCTCAAACTGACGGAACTTCTTCTTTCTTTAGTATCGATGCTCCGCCTGGTTAAAGTTGAGAGACACCGGAAATCCTGAAAGCAACGGCTGGTTGGGGATGATGAGCCATCGACCGATGTGGATTGCTTGCTTGACAAAAGGGAGAAACTTTGTGACGTGAAATGCAAGTGTGTAAGTACCTTTGGCAAAAAGTCGCTGGTAACCTATAAAAAAAAATTAACAAATAGCATTAAACCGCTTATTCTTTATGGAATTATAGCATGGTGGCCTGCCTTGAGCAAGGCCTCTAAACTTAATCTACTCAGAAAAATTCAGAGGATTAGTATGATCTACATCAGCCTGGCAATCCTGACAATGCCAAAAGAGGCTTAAATGTCTTTTTGGATCTTCCGCCACTAGATCTAATGGGTCTGCAGATAACATCTCAAAATACATATAGCGTTCTTCCTCGCAGTCCTGCGCTGAGCCGCTAATTTCGGCTACCGGACTAGGGATTTAAAAGGTAAAGGCGTTTTCCATCACAATTAAATCAAAAATTGTGCTGGACTGCGCTGATCTCTACAAGAGATGGCTAAGCAGAACAGTCTAAACTTCATGGTAGGGTTGTTCGACTTCACTTGAAAGTCGACTTTCGACTTTTCGATCGACTCTGCACAGTCGACTTAAAAAGTCGACCGATCCACGACTTGTTTCGACTTTTTAATAACATAATAATGTATTAAGTATACTCTGGGTTTAACTCATATATTAGATATAAATATAAGTGTCAGAATACGCCAAAAATATCATGATTTACTAGTGGTCTTTATAATAATCTGTAATTTAGTGAGTCAATGGTAGGTAAAAAAAACGAACAGACACTAAAGGATTTTTAAAAATTGTTCCAGTTATACAGCACGAAAATGTTGGTTGTGAGGGTTTTTAAAAATTATGCTTTTGAAAAATAATTTAAAAATTTTTAATTTTCACCGAAAAAAAGTTCTAAAATTTCTTGAACCCATATTTGGTAATTACGGACAACTTTTTAAAAAGTGTTGCCTTTCCGATAGAACAGAGGTGGCTAGTATTAGTAGAAATATAAGTGCCACTTTATAAACATGGGATATTATCCTTTTAAAGTAGCCCAGACAGCTAGTGGATTGGGATTATCCACACGACTAATGTCGCATATCAACTGGAATTTTTATCGGTGTATAAAATTTTGTACCTCACGAATTGGTCAAACTCAAACCAAAACTGTATGTTGAAACTTTATATAGAGAAAAACCTGCTGGCATGAAATTGTTAAAATAAATAGTTACATTACCTCATTATTAGCTGAAGATTGTGAAGACAAACGATTAACAAATTCGAGAAATTTGTTTTGGTATAATAATTTTATGCGCTGCTCTTAAATGACTTAACAATGTTGTTGTGCTGTCATTAAAATTTATTTCTCTACCACACTTTTCACTTTTCACATAAGTTTTATTGGTAATTTTATTTTTTTTTTAATACGACCAAACATCACTCCACGCCCTTGTAGAAGATCCCTTTTAATAAATTAGAACTAAATTGATTTGCCACTGCAAATTAAAAATAGTCGAGAGTCGAAAGTGAAAAGCCAACTCCAGTCGACTTCCATAAACTTGCACTAGAATTTTTTCATGAAAATAATTGCGAATATTTTACTAGAACAAGGTGTATCCTAACTTTTAAGTCTGACTGTATAACATTAGTATGGGACAACACTTTGAACGCACAATCAGAAATTGAATGCTTCCATTTAATTTTTACGGGGATAAATGTACAGAGGACGTCTCCCTACAATTTATGTATAGAAATTAAAAAAATAAAAATAATTGGATAATGGGGATGAGAATGACGGCCGAACGAGTGAAGCAATTTTGGCACTTCACACAGCATGACAAAAAAATGCCCATCCTTCAGCTCTATAAGCATATCTAGCCCTAATGAGGCTGGCAATGACATTGCTGGAATTCTGATCGACTTTGGGGGGTATCAAACAAATGACGAAGCAAATTTGAATGGAGTGAGACTGATGCTGCTATTAATTGATTTCAGTGAGCCAACATGGTGAGATTTATAATAATGTACTTGTAGGCGTATTTATTTACCAATAAGTTAAGCTAATGGCAAGCAAAATTAAATGCTGGTCATTATTGGAACACCTGAATGTTGTTTTGTAAATAGCGTTCATTAATTACGGATTAAATACTCGATTTGCTATAATTACAACATTTACAACAAATGCGCAATAAATTAAATTGATTAAGAGCTAACAGGGTAGCAGAAGAAGGCGTGCGAGTGTCTAGCAGGTACTCGTATGAAGAAAGTAGTTAAGTGGGCGTCATTGGTTCGGGTCATCGAAAGCTAATAAATAGCAGCAGAGTGAGGCTTGCTCGATTGATGCGGATGATAACTGAAGGCTCTTGAAGGCATGTAATACATAGTAATTTCATTGGGGATATTTGGGCGTTACTAGTACGCTAGGCGTCATTATCTTAATATTTTGCATTTACACTAAATATTTGTAGCAAAAATTTTATTATTTATTTACATATATAAAAGTAATAAATTAATGCCTTTGCTTTTGTTCTTCTCTTTGCAGCTAAATGATCTTATAAGCGACAACACCAACTAGATTAAGTGCTTGGCAGGCAATGGAAAAAATGTTTATTTTTATTTAATTACAAATATTTTGAAATCAAAGCAATTACACGAAAAGTGAGACAACCTTAGCTAGATTCATTAAAACCAAAAAAAAGCAACAAGATTAGTAAACCAATAAATCAATAATTTAAGGTTATAGCGAAAAGAAAATTAAAAAAAAAATATGTTAACGTAAATAACGCCATTGTGATTCTTAATTATAGCTAATATTTATGGAGCCATTGTAAAATTTAAAAGCAGCAGCAAGAAAAAAAACAATTCTTAAGTAACAAAATAATTTTAGAAAACTAGCAAAATAATAGTACCTTAACATAATGTGAGCCCAGTTTAAATTAATTAAAATAATTTCAAAATTAGTTAGCTAAGCAGCAAAATCAAATACGAAAGCGAGCAAAATAAAAAATTAAATCAGTCAGAATTTGCCATTAAATTATAAAGTTCTTAAATAAAATTCAAAATACTAAATGCTAAAAGTAGTGTGCAATTTATAAAAAAATCAATGCCATATTAGTTCAACGCAAATTAAAAGTCATCAAGATCAATTAAAAATAGTGTTAAAAACAGAAATAATACAAATAAAGCCGCGCTCCAACATTTTAAATAATTTCAATAAACAATAAAAAAATATTTACGTTTCGCTATCGTAGCTAATTAGATACGTATTTGTTTAGTAGTACACAAAAAAATAATAATAAAAAAAATTTTAAAACAACACAAAATCATAAAATATTAAAAAAAAAGAAATATTTAAACTTTCACCGTAGTCAAAATATAAAAGCTATCCAGCGTAACGTCAGCCGCCCATAAGTTACACACGCCGCTGCTTGGTATAGAGAAAAATTAAAAAAAAAAACAATACCAAATAATGTGACAAAATCCAAATACTTCCCTACCACTTCAACAAAGAAATGTTTTGAAACGAAAACGTTTAATTAAAGTACTTAAAATAAAATCTAAACTATGTAAAAAAGATACCATCATAAAAAAATAATTTAAAATATTAAGTAAGCAAGTCACAAATAAAAGCTGTACTCGGTGAAAATTGTGCACGCAAAGAAAAACAAACCAATCATATTCTGTATAAAATTTCCTAAAACTGCAAAAAGTTTCCACTATTCAACTTGCCTCAATGGTTACTCAAATAAAAAACCGATTACTTGTGTAAAAAATTAAGCCATGTTTGCAAAAGTATAACTGAAAATAAATAAGCACTTCATTGCTATACGAAAAAATATCCAACTAAAATTAAAACCGGTTATGCGAGGCGGCAAGTTAATAATATATTGCAATGAAAAACCCCAGTTAAAGTCGCATTCGCACACTGCTATGTACGAACGACTGATATGAAGGTAAAACGCATAGTTATCAAAAAAAAAAAGAGAAACCGATTACTTTAATGCAAAATTCCTTAAACTGCTGCACATCGAATACCGATTCAAATTGAAACGCAATAGTTCTATAAAAAGCTTCCTATAACTCTTCATAAAAAAGTGGTTACTCACATAAATCCGGTTACTCAAAGCAAAATTCGTGTACCTATATGAAGTTCGAACATCAAACAAAAAAAAAAACAACACTTTAGTGGCCAAATTAAATAGTTGCCTTTGAAACAGCTACTTCCTAAATAAAAATAAAGCAAAAATAATTCACAAATCACTGAGTCGATTACTTTGCGCAGTGACAGTTGCCGCCTAAGCAGTTCTACAATCTCCGCGTTTTGACAGTTCGTGATACGCAAAACAAAAAATAAAACCGTTTACCATCAACGCTGCGGCAACAAACAACAACGCCAGTTATCCTGTTACCACTAATCCACGCCAATCTACAGCAAATGCTTCTAAAGCAAATTCACGAAATTTAAATAAAGTTTTTTTTTTAATTTCATCAAAGTTACGTAAAAAGTGTATTTTTGTGTTTTTTCTTGTGTTTTGTAAAGTGTTTTTTTTTGTTTTGTAAATTGGTTTGTTGTTGCCCAAAAATCAACGTAATCGCAAACGCACCGATACGCGCTATCACGCGTTGACGTGCTCACTGTGCCACTACCACCACTACCACCAATTTTCAGGTTGTTTGTTGTCGTTTTGTACATTTTTGTACTAGTGCAACAACAACAACAGCCGGCAAAATGACGATGTGGCAGAGTGGCGGCATGGGAGGCCATGGCTCCCAAAATAATCCATGGATGAAATTGATGGGCATCGTGCACAAGGAGCGACGACACGCAGACAACGTACAATCACAAAGCGGATCGAATGAGCGGAATTTAAATCAGTAAGTACCAGTAAAAGTGATTATAAACTTATTTACGAATATGTAATTTTTGCAATTTACGAGTATATTACAAGTAAAATTATTTAATTATGATCAGCCTTATCATGAGTTAAATTTTCACCGAACCGGTTAATTTTTCACTTTCACGTTCCATGGTTTTACTATGGGCGGATGACAAATTTTTGGGATGAGTTTTTTTTCGGGCGAAACTCAAAAATCGGTTAATTACCATAGGGAATAATTCCTGTTTAAAAAGTTCCATTTATTAAATTTATAAGCTCAACATAATTTTACAACATGAATGCCGAAAGAACGAGGCTTATTTTTTAAGAGAGCTGCCACCTGCTTTAAACTTATTCAGTTTTATTAAAACGTATATAAATCAGTGATGCCAGACATTCTCTGTTAAATATCCCACGGAAATGGGGGAAAAATCCCTCAATTACCCACATCTTGAAAATTTATCCCACAAAATTCCCAACGAATTTAAACATATACATGTTTCAGTAGTAAAGAAGTAAAATTCATATAAAATAATAATAATAGTTTGGCGCTTACACATATGTGCTTTTCCTCCAATTTGTGGCGGTCCCCTTGATGTTGTCACACAAAGGGGAGGGACCTACAGTTTTACGCCGACTCCGAATGGCGAGCGTATTTTTATGAGAAGCTGTTTTTCATGGCAGGAATACACTCGGAGGTTTGCCGTTGCCTGTCGAGGGCCGATCGCTGTTAAGAAAAAACCCCTTTTTCTGCATTTTTTTCACTCATTCATTTTTGCCCTTTCATTTTTTTGCTCACTCACTAAGGGCCTAAAAGAATTTTTTGGTGACTTTAAAATTGAAGCACATTCATGTGCTATTTAACATTTCATCAGATAATTTGTTCCGCTTTTTACATGAAACACCAGTTACAACTGAAAAGATTCTTTCTTACTCAGCGCTTGAATTGGATAACGTAAGAAGATTTTCGAAATTGTCCTTATACTTTTTAACAATTATATACCATTTCCCTCCGTATCACATCTTCAGAACGATTAATTACGTCAGAATGTCGAATATTCTTGAATTTTGATCAATTATGCAACAATAACTGCGTCAAAAGAAAATCCCTTATTTATATGAAGTGTCCCTTTTTTCCCTTTTAATAATTTTTGATGCAAAATATCCCTCCAATAGGGAAATTACCCACAATCTGGCATCACTGATATAAATAGAGTATTGCAATATGGATGAAAAACGAAAGAGGTTTGTCAAAGTTTTATTTCGAAAATGTTTTTAAAGAGGTCTGCCACATATTTTCGAAGGGAGGTATCACCTCTTTTAAATTAAATTTAGTTAATAAATTGAGTGACATTTTACAAAATGACTGTCGAACAGAAGTAGTTTAAGAAAGATTTACTTATAAAATATTTTTAAAGAGAGCAAAGCTTTATTTCGAAAAATTTTTTTTTAAGAGGGCTGCCTCATCGCCATTTAAAAGATGCATTATTTTATCAAAGAACCTTGATTGAATTTTAAATGAAATGACGGACTTGAAATTGAGTGTGTCAGTAATTTAACCATAAAAGTTACACCAAGCTTTTCCCTCCGACTGACAAGTGTAGGAAGGTTAATAGGTCTTAAGCGACTCGTAAAATGTGGAAGATTATATTGAGAATCCCATCGGAAATTTCTTAAAGCAAAAAGTGGAAATTGTTTTTGAATTGATTCTATCTTGTCTGAGTAAATTTGATACCTTGGATTCCAAACCACCGAACTGTATTCCAGAATCGGTCTAACAAGCTTTTACTGATATATGAGTCATTAAATTCATTGACCATCGTTTCACAAATGCAAGTACACCTTTTGCATTTTTGACTGTCACATTAATGTGATGGTTAAAATCAGGTTTAGGATTAATTGAGATACCAAGGTCCACAAAATTATATACCTGTTCCAAGATATGGTTTTCTATTGTATAAGAAAGTGGCTGATTGGGGGGAGTGGCTAATGTACATAAGCACTTCAAGGTAAGCAAATTTAATGCTTTTAAACTACGTTCTCTAAATTCACAGCTGTGCGGTAATTAAAAATTGCCTTTGTCTCAATCATCACTTCATAATTGTGCTACTTCAATAACATGCCACACCGTATGTTTCTTCAAGTGTGTGATTTACGATGGCATTACGATATTACATCATTAAATAGATTAATTAGTTTGTGGCATTGTGCGTGCGCCTTGGCAAGCATGCCATTTGCAATTGAAAGCATACCATATGCACAGCTACGTTTTCCTGCAACCACCCACTAATGCAATTTAAGCATTGATTGCAATTGACTTCCCACACAACGCAGGATTCAATGTAAATTGTAATAGCAGATAACAACACCTTTGCATTATAAGGCAGCACTCTATGTGTAATGCTACACACACACACATACATAAATGTGTAAATAATTGAATGCATATCAACACTTTAAAGCAGCCATGCACTTGTGCATGTATGTATGTATGTATATTGATATGTGTACGTAACTAAGGGCCGGTTTCTCCATCACTGGTTAACTCTAACTCCCCGATTAAATATCGTTATCGACGTTCTTACCCCATGCATTTAACAGGGAGTCGATAACATCGGTAATTATGTTTAACGGGGCAGTAGTGTTAGCCAGAGATAGAGAAAGCGGCCCTAAGTATGCGGCAAGTGCCAACGACCAATCGCGTGATTAATCCTTATTGCATATACTTCAATGAGTACTTGAAGGATTTAGTTTGTATAGCGTAGGATTTTAGCGAGTGCGTTATAAATGGCTTACATGCTACTAATACTCGCAGTTGTATATATGCATACATACGTAATATGTAAGCATACACATATACGGAGGCGTGTACATATGCACATTAGACTGCATCACTCCCCATACAAAAAAAAATCGGAATTATAAGATCTATTATATTTTAAGATTTCAGCGAGCTGGACCGATTTGAAATTACCTCCAAAAATGGAATTTTTTATGAATAAAAAGATTGGTATAAGAAAAACTTGAATAACTGAACCTAAAACTTTCCATTTTGGACTTGTGAGATATCATTGGAAAGGTATTTTCTCATCCTTTTTATTTCTTTGCTAATAAGCTCATTCAAAGGATGAAAGAGAAAGGTAGGATGCACGAACATCATTCAAAGTTGAAATCCCAACACATCGGTATTTGAAAAAAAAAAAATTGGGACACGAATTACTTTTTTGTTGCACATTAAAATAAAATAAAAATAGTGGGAAAATACCTTTCTACCGAGATCCCAGAAGTCTAAATCGGAATAGTTTTGGACCAGTTATTTAAGTTTTTCGTAAATCAATCTTTTAAAAAGGTAAAGAAACAGCATCAAACATCTCATTATTACGTTTCCGTTGAAAAGATTTGTAAATATTTGTATGCAGATTCTTTTAGCCTAAGCTGTTTTGTAATCGGAGGGCACTTTTTTTTTAAGTTCTTTAAGAAACTCTTTTTATTCATAAAAAACTCCATTTTTGGAGATATTTTCAAATCGTTCGAGCTCGCTTAAATCTTTAATTTCAGCAATTTTACTCTTGCATCACCGATTTTCTCCATAAGTTTTTATTGCATCACCAATTTCGCTGAATACCTCTCTTTTATTATTAGTTTATCTTACGAAATAGCGTGAAGCTAACTTTTAAAACAGGTGGCAACTCTCTTCAAACACCTCATATATATTCTACATAAACGTTCCAGCTATAGATTCCTTAACACTCTCTCGTTTGACACTCATCTTTTAATATTTCACATAACTTGAAAATAATTTGATTAAATTCGAATTTAAAAGCCGGTGGCAACCCTATTTAAAATATTTTCAAGCTAAACGTTTTTAAACCTCTTTCATATCAGACGCAGTTTGTGATAACTTCAATTACCAAATTCCCTTAATTTAAGTGGAATTTGAGTTTTTAAACAGGTGGCAAAACCTTTTCAATTGATATGTCGATATGTAGCTGGTTTAACACCAGGGTACCCAGCATGGTTCTTGGGGAACTATAACTTTTTAAAAGGTTTGAAATTTTAATACGCAGCCTTTGAGGATCATCCAGAATCAAATAATTTCATTTTCCGGGACTGTTTTCTCCAATCAAATTTGAATTTTTAATCCCCTACAAAAAGTTGTGAGATGGAAGAAAAACTAACTAACCTTTGGGATTATTTTGTTTGATTTCCCCTTATTATTTACAGCTAATTCAAATATTGAAACTTTGTGGAGGATTTACGAGCTACCACTTCAACATTTACTTTTTTCTATTTGTTACTGAATTTTACTCTGCACTAAGCTGCACTTTCGTTTTCAATGAAAAAGTTAAATTTTCTCTTAATTTTTTTTCGGTTTCTTTCCAAGCACACATCAATCTTTATTATACTTCTTGCATAGCGGAAAAAAAAGCATTACCTTTTCAGCCATTCAAAAGCGTTTATTCTTAAGCTATTCACCGCGCTTTGAGCTCCTATTTAATGTCATGCAATACATTGCTAAGCTTGCTTGCGGCTAGCTTTGACTGGCCTTCATGCAGCTCTTTGTCCTTCCTGTGGTTCACCTTAAACTGTGCAGGTATTTGCAGCTTGGCTCAGCGTGCCTTGTTGGGTTTGTACTTTAGTAAAATAATATTTCACATTTTTCACAGCTAGATTTTCATTCATATTTGCTCTGTGTAAAAAGTGAAAATATTTTCATCAGCAAAAGGGTGCAACTGTAAGACTTGGTAGTGCGCATATACTACGGGCACATACATACATACTAGGGATGTTAATTTTTTCGCTTTTTACGATCCCGGAATTTTCGGAATGGAGTTACCACAATACCGGGATTAATCCCGGAATTTCTATATTCATTGCTTTTCAACAACTCAAATCGAAAAAATTGCTTCCATATTGTTTGAGAAGCTCTCCTTTCATAAAATAAATAATAAATAAATGGGTTTGAAACCTACTTTCTTATTTAAAGTGGCGTTTTTATTTTTTCTCTCTGACGTCAGGATTTATTTCAAAGGAGATTGTAACCTCAAAGATACGATTAATTCCAACAATTATTTCAAAAAATTCAATGCAATGTAGAATAAAAATATGGGTATGAAATGAAAGAGAAAATTTCTTTGGAATTTAAAAAAACTAAAATTTTTTGCATTCACAAGCTGGTGAAGTTAGTAGGGCGAAATTCGAGGATTTTGTTGAGTTAATATAAGTCCTTAACATATAATTTTTTCAAAAACAAATATTGTGAAATTTCAAGGATAAAATTTTAAAAGGACATTTTCAAAATTTACCAGTCCTTATACGCAAAAAAATTTAGTCTGATTAAATTCCACAGAATTTTCTCTTTAATTTGATACCCATACTTCTTCTCTAAGCACATTTAATTTTTGAATTTCTGAGGTCAGACTGAAAAACTAAAAACGCAATTTTACTATATTTGGCCCATGGCTTCGCGTTATTTTGATTTTTGTGTGTAATATTTACTATCGCACGGTGTTATATGTATGTATAATGAGCTAGACATTTATAAAAATCTACTAATTATTAAATAAAAAAAAATATAGCCAATACTGGTCAAAAAAATGAGTTTCTATTATTGCCATCAGTGCAAGTTACAAATCCCGAAAATCCCGGGATTAAAATTCCTAATACATACATATGTACTATCTCTTTATAATGTAAAATGCTGCACAGCTGGTCGTGCATTCTCGTCTGGCTTTTGCTAGTTGGTTGACTTGCAATTTTTACTTATTCATTAAATTTGCTTTCATTCTTTTTTTACCTTTGGGTGGGGTCAGTAATGCCTTGGCTGTAAAAATGTTAACAGTTGCAGGTGAAATATTTATGCGTAGTGGGAAGGCAAGAGAAATTATGCGAGGGCAAAGGAGGCGGCCATTGGTTTTATGTTAAAAAAAGTGTGCGGTAACGTCGAAGAAAAAATAAAAAACCCCAGTTCTTCGACATATCGAAACTGTTTTCAAGTTTTTCTAATTTATGTATATCAAAAAAGTTTGTGTGAAAAAGGGAGTTACTGTAGCACTATAGGGCAGTATATGAAAAATATCTCAAATATTTTAGGAATGAAACGCCCAGTAAAAAAATGTATGAATTTGTACCAAAATGAAACAATAAAGGAGCAGGGTTTGGCAAGTTGCACTTTCACTATTACTGAATAATTATCCTAGTTTACATATTTAGGAAAATTTTGCGATCTGTGATGTTTAGTAATCATTTCCTTACAACAGGTTTGTTCAAAAATTTATAACTACTAAGTGCTTAGTGGTAGTGAAAACAATTTGTCACTACCACTGTGCGTCTTTCTCGGCCGGTAATTTACTCAGGTTTTCGATAGCAGTGAATCGTTTCGGCTGGTTGGTGGGTCTGTGCATATACCATTTGGATTTCTCGATGAATCTATTTCGGCTGGTAATGGTTGGCCAATCGGCCAATATCCCGTTATCGTGGCTGTTAAGTTGACTATATCCTTCCTCGACCTCTTTAGAAGTTCTTCGTTTTTAGTTCGCCATAGTGAGGCCATATATTCCCCGCAGTTTTGCCGGTTTGAAGGTTGTTCCAACGTGCATTAGCCATACGTACTTCACTCAAAAATCAGGAACTGCATTGTGATTGAAATCATGTAACTGGCCACTGCCTTATATAGCGGCATGGTACTAGAATAGAATTGCTGCCGAACTTAAGAGCTCCTAGCATTTCTGAAGTCAGCAGATTTGCTAAACCAAAAAATTTGTTGTACAATAATTTTAGGAGAATGCCCGCTCTAAGGGTTTCACAATAGTCTAAGTGTACCTCCCTCTTAAAGTAAGTTAAAGTTAAAGTTGATTGAAAAAAAATCGCATAAAGATAAAAAAAGACCAGAAAATGTTAAACGCAAGCGCAAGTGACAGCTGCAATCACTCAACGCCAATTTAAACAAACATACGATTCACCAGGGAGAGCTTTAAATAAATGTACCTTCAACACTGGCTCACCCACTACACGCCGCCACGCTACCTCACTGCCTCACGGCTGCACCCAATATGCCAATCAAGTGCAAATTAATTTACTGCGCTAAGCTTGGTGCTGATTTCCTTCACATTGAAACGAACACGTAGCAAAGCAAGGCGACCGGTAAGCGATACAATCGTACGCGAAAGCAATATTCACTTGGAAACTTATTCATCCCTTGGCGGCGTTCGTTAAATCAAAGTTAAGTAAGCACACACCTAATAAAAATTATGTAACTATTTTTTAAACGTGTAGCTGTTAGTGTGTGCTCAAATAATTTACCTGGTTTTGGAAAAAATAAACGCCATTTAAGTTTATTCGCAACACAGAAAAGCTACTCATTTATTTCTCCCATATTATGCGTGCTAACTTTCGGAGTATGCAGCCCTCTTGTGTGAAGCTTTCATCCGCGTTTATTTTGTTAGGCTCTTTCTTGAAGAAATTGATGATAGTTACATATCTGCAAATAATCTAAATAAAATAAAAACGAAGATATTCTACAGTAGCATGGCGACGTTTTCCTGTCTTAATGCTAGTTAGCTAAGCTTTGCGATGGAGGACCCTGTAAGAATGTGATAACTAGACTGCGGATGTTTATGCAGAAAAAAGGGGGCCTGAAAATATGTACCACTTAACTATAAGCAAAATAAATGAATTTGTATAAATTTTGTTTTTGATTGTGGGATACATATTTTTAGGCTTCGTTTTCTGCATAAAAATCCGCAATATAGTGATAACCATGTGAGATCTAGATCAGTCTTGCACACCAATGATGTGCGGTCGATGTTGTCGCTGACAGCAGTTTGAAAGCGTCAAAGATGAGGAAGAAAACCATATTACATTAAATTCAAAGAAAAAAAAATGTTGTAGGCCAACTCAGAACTCCAGATTACGTAAACAAACCGAATTTCGAAAGCAACAAAAATATCGAAGTTGAGGTAGGTCGACCAGATCGGTTATATGGTGGCTATATGATATAGTGTCTCGAACCGAAAGAAATCTGGTAGGTCAACTCAGAGCTCTATATCACATTTCAAAACAGAATTTCTGACTGATAACTTCATATTTAGACTTTATGCAAAACAAACAAATTTTTGCCCACATTGCAATTCGTGGCCGATTTTCAGTTCTGTAAAATTCTTTCTCGGTTGTTTTGAATAGTTTTTCAGTTATTTTTATTTATTTTGTAGGTCATTCTGAGATCATTTTCAGATTCTTCCGTTCCATTCCATTTTTCGGTTCTTTTGGAATCGAGTTTCAGTCCTTCTGGAACCGTGTTTCCCTTCTTCTTGAGCAAAGTTAATATGTATAGCTAATATGTATATTAGGGTATATCACCCTCCATAGGAAAAAAAAATCGGTACGCACTTTCCCTCGGAATTATAAAATGTATTACGTTTTCAGACTGCTATTAAAATATTTCGGGAAAAATATTAAGATTTACGTAAGCCGAATCGATTTGAAAATACCTCAAAAAAGCATGTGTTTTATAAATAAAATAAGTATTTATAAATATCTTTTCCCCAAAAATTGCATCAGATGATAGAAAAGCTTAACCGTCAGCATAGACCATTTTTTAAATTTTATCAACGGTATCAAAGTTTTTAGATTTTTGGAGTTAATTTCAAATCGATGCAGCTTTCTGAAATATTTTAGCGGAAGTCTTAAATAATAATACATTTTATAATTCTGATGAAAAACCCCCAATTTTTTATAGTGAATCACCCTAATATTTATACATAGATTAATAACTTAGCCTTCGATACGAAAG